>NW_028258299.1:11224109-11377123 GCF_053883595.1 Heterocephalus glaber
TTATAAACTTGAACATCAATTGATCGGCCAGTGTTTGGCAACAACTCTTTCCTCCCCCATCTCATCTCTGTGGCCCAGGCCTGCACTCCTAGGATGATGAAGATGGGCCTACAGCTGCCAGCCCTTTTCAGCCATTGGTCTGAAGCCTGCACCCCAAGCCGCAGTGAACAGAGGCTTCTAGTTATCAGCTGCTGGCTCTTTCTCAAACAAGTCACTTAACAGAAACTTTGCTGATTTCAAGGCACAAAAAGCAATCTGAGTTTCTTTAACCCATGCTTCCTTAAGAGAATAACCCCTTAAGAGAACTGGCTGTGGATTCTCATGCAGACCAGACTTAGATTCAAAACCTAACTTGGCCACTTAAGAGATTTTTAAGCAAGTTGCTGGACTTCTCCATGTACCCTGTTTTTCCTCCCCCAAATGGGAAAAAAGCTGCCTCCCACGAATCCTAGAGAGGATGCATCATAAAGCTAATAATAATATTAGAAATAATTGTTACTACTTCATTGCTTTTTACCCTGTGCAAGGTTAAGTGGAGAGCTGGACCCCTTGGTTTATATTGTATCAGGCAAAGCATGCACTCCAGTGTGGCACCTTATTAAAAGCCTAACCTGCCCCCTACCTGGCAGAGAAGATGGGAGCTTATTAAGATAATGTCTTCCTAGTACTTAGCAGCCCCTTGAAAGACATTTGCTGAGTAAACAGTGGTGTTTGATTTTTGCATTGTTCGTTTTGGTGCTTAAGGCACGCATGCCACTCACAATACGGAGTCCTGCTAACTGCTGCCAAATGCAGAGTGGCCATACATGCTGCTCCCATGAGCTTGCACATTGCCCTGCCCCTCTGCACCACCTTCTCTCCTTCTCCCCATGCATCCTGGGATCCCCTCTACCTTCTAGGTTCCTAGGCTGCTGTATTGCCACCTTAGCTGAAATTGCCTGGGGAACTTTTAAAAACTCTTGGAGGTCAGATGATAATTCAGACCTACTGTGTAAAACATCTCTGGAAGTGAGATGTACTGATCAGTTTTTCCTAACATTCTCCCAGGGGTTACAACAGGTACACAAGGCTGAGAACTACCATACCCTACACTTCCTAGCAGGTCTCAATCAAATGACTCTTGGGAACAAACAAATTAATATTTAGTATTGTATTTCTACTCCACTATGAGCTCCTCCAGGGCCAGCAATATTGCTTATTCCCAAGGAACAACAGTGCCAGGCAAAAATGAGCATTCGATCCATATTTAAGCTGAAAGTGTAATTTCTCCAGCCCAATGGGTTTCCCCTTGCCTCTAGTTACTATCATAATTGTTATGAATTCTTCTTATTAATTCTATCTGTTGTTGTTCAGAGTCTTCAGTAAGCAATTCCATCACAGCAGACTACTTCTGCTTTGGCTTGTCAGGAACACAAATCACTGCATGAATGCACTGTCACCCAGGACTCAGGAGCTGTCATGCAGCCAGAGGGGGGTCTGGAATCCAGGGAAAACTAGACAGACCATGCTCAGATCCCAGCCTCCTTGTGCTCTTCTCTAGCCTAGATGTTCTTTCTGTGAGAGGGTGGGCAGCACCTATTACTGCAGAGGATCAGGAGGACAGGATGGGAGGACAGGATCTCAGAGTTATGTCACAGAGTTACAAAAAGATGCAAGAGTTTGAGTCAGTTTGGGCAGCCTTAACAAAGGCTATAGACTGTATCATTGAAGCAACAGTCATTTCTTTTTCTCATGGTTCTGGAAGCTGGATACAGAAGAACAAGGTACTACCAGGGCTCATTTCTGGGGAGGCCACCCTCTTTGGCTTGTAGACATTGTATCTGTGTCTCTCATTTCCCCATGAGAGAATCAGAAAAGTCTCAGGAAAGAGAAATCAGAACTAGAACTTGTTGGTTGAATAAGAATTTCTTTATCCATTTATTAGTTGTTGGACACGTACACTGTTTCCATTTATAGGCTATTGTGAATAGTGGTGCAATAAACTTGGGAGTTCAAGTAATTTTTCAGCATCATTATTTCATTTCCTTTGTGTATGTTATGGCTGTAGCTAAATGTCCCCCCAAAGCCTCCTGTGCTTATAAGTAGGGCTTTTCAGAAGTGGCTGGATCTAGGGTGTGTGCTAATGGGTTAAGGGTGTGTGATAAATAAATTAGTTCACTGATTAGTTTAGCATAGTTCTGGTTGTGGATGATGGGAAGGTCTGTCCTGAGTGTGGATGACACCAACCAGTGGGGTTGTAAACTGGGTGGGATATAAAGGGAAAGATGGAAGGCAGGCTCACTGCTTTCTGTCTTCCCTGCCATGGACTGTTTCTGCTCTGCCATATACCTCTGCCATGCCCCTTCTGCTTTGGAGACAGCTGACCATAGATTAAACCCTTTGCAACTGGGAGCTGAAATAAACCTTTCTTCCTTTAACTTGTGGTTTTCATGTATTTTATCTTAACAATGAGAAAGTAACCAAGACAGTGTATATACTAAGTAGTGGGGTTGCTGGATCATGTGGTAGTTCTATTTTTGATATTTTTGAAGAAACAACCCTAGTGTTTTCCATAATTGCTACACTAATTTACGTGAATGAATAAAAAAATATAGTACATGTACACAGTGGAATACTGTTTAGCTATTGAAAAGGCTGAATCTTGTCATTCACATTAGCAAGGATAAAACTGGTAATCATTATGTTAAGTGAAATAAGCCAGACAGAAAGACCAATGTAATTTCACTCACACATGGAATGCAAAGAAATTGATCTTCTAGAAATTGAGAGTGCAGTGGTGGTTACTAGAGTCTGAGAGAGTAGGAAGTAGAGTGAGATGGGGAAAGGGTAATCATTGAGTACTAAGTTACAGTTTGGAGCAAGAAGTCCTGGCATACTATTGCACAGGGGGTGGCTGGAGACAGTAATGATGTACTGTGCATTTCAAACAACTAGAAAGGACTTGGAATGTTCATCGTAAAGGAACAACAAGTGTTGGAAGCAATGCTACATAATTCTAGGGAAAAATCATTTGAGTAGGCCTAGTTCTCCTGCCCACAGACTAGCTACGAAATTCCAGACATAATTGCATTTTGGCCTCAGGTCACAACTGAGACCTCAGTGATCCCCAGATGCTTTAATGCTCCAGGACAAGACCACACCTGAGGGAGACATCAGAGAGGAACCAAATCTTCATCTGCATAGTTCCTCATTGTTCTTAGATTTCCACTGCCCCCCAGTCTTTTTACACCTTGTTTATCCCAATGTAAAGTACTGAACTCTGCATTTTTCACTTGTTACATCTGTTTTGCCATGTATTGAATAAAAAGTGCTGCAAGCTAGGGGTTTTTTGTCTTTGCTGCCCAGAGCAGCACTGATCAGACCCAAAGCTCGGCTTCTTCTCATTTGTCTACTTTTCCTGTAATTCGCCGTGTGCTGCCATGGCTTGCAGGAGACTAGGACTTACTACAGAGGTTCTGGTAACGTCCCCTTCCCCTGTTCCCTACATTTGGCGCCCAACGTGGGGCAAAGATGGGATGTACATTTGTATGTCTTTTAACAAATCTATCATAGCATCCTTAGGTACTGGGTACATAGCTTGATTTAACAGCAACTTAAGTAATTTGGCAAAGTTATGCTACTCTGTTTACAGAGACTGACCCATAGTTATAACTCAGCAAAGATAGAAAATTACCCCCAGCTGGACACTCTTACCACCAGTGTCCTTTGTCCGAGTCTGGAAATTGTCCTGGGAGATCTATGTGTTGTCTCTTTTACTCCCAGTTTGTCTCACAGGCGAGGAGATAGATATATTTAACCTGATCTAAATGTAACACAATGTATACATTATCAAGATATCACACAGTGCCCCCATTAATAGGTACAATTCTTATGTTTTATGTATAATTTTAAATTGTTTATTAAAGTAAGCCTATATGTTCATCAACAGATAAATGGATAGAGAATATTGGTATTTATACACAATGGAGTACTACTCTGTCATAACTAAGGATTCATTCGAGGCACTGGCATGAAAGTGGTTGTGCTTTGAGACTGTGATGTGAAGTGAAATAAACCAGCCATGCATGGTTACATGCCACATGGTTTCTCTTATATGAGGAATCCAAAATATAAATAAAGAGTGAAACAAAAAGGAAGATAATAGAAAATAGAGAGATAGATTTTGTTCAAATGAGAAGGGGATCAAGAGGTGGAGGGAGAAGAGTGGGAGGAAGGAAAAGGGGATGCAAAAGTTCCACTGTGCTGGGATTTAGCTCAGTGGTTCCATTGCTTGCCTTGCAAGCACAAGGACTGGAGTTCAATCCTTGGTACCAAAAAAAAAAAAAAAGTTCCACTGTGCTGTGGACAGGGTAGAAGATGCAGAAGATGCAGTGTGGAGACATCCCATCAATGGTGAAGAATGCCAAGCTGAAAACTTGGGGTTGTTGATTTTTTCTGGATTTCCAGCTAGAGGGTTGGTTTCCTGAGGGAAAGGGCCTTGCCAAATATCTCTTTGTAATCCACCCCTGAGCCCATTGCCTCACATATCTAACAGGAACTGCCACCTACCCCGGCACAGAAAATCTTCCCTGTCTCTTTCATTTGTTCCATTTGTGTCAAAGCCCGCTGGAGCCTCCTTTATGGGACTGTGGCGAGAGCCAGCACAGCTCTCTTGAGACCACATTGCCTGCTTCTGGATGCTCCAGCTCCCATGAGTCTTAGACAGAAGATCTTCTCTTCCCACACAGGATGGGCCTGGTGTCTGCTCACTGTGGCTGGCTCTGCCATCCCATTTGGGGCATTTCTCCAGCACTGGAACCACTCTGCTCATGTGACATTGGCCGCACACACTCCTTCCCTGTACTGTGGAAAAGGCCCAGACACCCCTGGACACAGCTCCTCTCCCACCCAGCACAGCAAGCACCACATCACTCCTGGTATGCCCTGCTTGACCCAAGATGCCTGCAGTGGTAGCACTGGCTCCAGACCTGAGACTGTGGTCCTTACCGAAGGATCTCTTGCCTTGACATAGTTTCAGTATGTTTATCCCCCAGAAACTCATGTACTGGAAGCTTGGTCCCCAACATACAAAATTAAAAACAGAATCTGGACTGCCCTTGGGCAGGGACCAGTGATGCTTTTGCAGAGTGGATCTCAAAGGAGTGGACTGCTTCCTGGGGGAGCAGACATTATAACTGAGCCTGGGCTCACAGGAAGGAGTTTGGGCTTCCAGTAAGTGGGCACTTGCCCTGAACCTGCCTTATACCCAAGAGAGTTGGTCCTCTGGAAGGCCCTGCTACCTTGAGATACCATCTCCCTTGCTGTGATGTAAACAAGAGGCGGAACAGATAGGGACACCAATCTTGAACTTTCAGTCTCCAAAACTGTGAGCTAAAGAAACCTCTTTCCTATATACAAGAATTCAGTCTCAGCTATTTTGTTACAGCGACACAAAACAGAGTAAGACACACCTGTAAGAGCTATTTCCCTGGTGGTCTCACTTTCTGGCTCTTCTAGCTCTCAATTTCTGTTTCTCCCTGAGATTTGGGATATTTTTCTTAATAAACTTCAAAGCACAAAGCTTTCTTCCTCTTTCTCACTTGGGCAATTGGAATTAATTGCATTGGTGGGCCTGACCTCTGAAACACAAATGCCTGTTTAAAATAAAAGGCTGATTATTATATAATGAACCATATTCAGTTTACTAAATAGTTAACTTAAACATAAATATATGTATATATTTATGCTGAATAGATGTATAATTTATGCTAATGATAATTACCAATAATACAAAGGCATAATGACTCCACTGCAATGCTGGTATTCATTACCGATGCTTCATTTTGCTTCTGCTCAATAGTCATGCAGTGTCAATTTGACATGCTCAGGAACCGGGCTGGGCACTGAGGACAGAGATGGCTGTGATGTTGTCCCTGTCCTCACAGACTGAAGTTTAGTAGATGAGGAGACAGGTCTGAACCAATAGCTAATTCATCAGGAAGCCTTGTTAAGGGGTAGCTAAGCTGCTGCTGGTCTTAGCACCACTCTGCAGAGAGCTTTCCTTACTGTTATGCTGTTTTTGTGTTCACTTTATGGTCACCTCATCTACACTGAGAACCTACATCAGCCTCCACCCTTGATACTGGAGCTTGAACCCAAGACCTTCACACTGAACTACATCTGTAGCCCTTTTTATAGTGAGCCGGGGTCTTGCTAAGTTACTAAATTGCCCAGGCTGGACTTGCACTTGCAGTCTTCCGGCTTCAGTATCCCAGAGTGCTAAGATTACGGAGTGCTAGGATTATACTTGGCATGTAGTTTTTTTTGGTTTGTTTGTTTGGTACTGGGGATTGAACCCAGAGCATTTGCTCTGAGCTACATTTCTAGCCCTTTTCATTTTATGCTTTTTTTTTTCCTGAGAAAAGATCTTGCTGATTCACCAAGTTGCCCTGGCTGGTCTTCTGAGGTTCAGCGGGTAGATATTAGACCTGACTACATTCTGCTACTGAAACAAAGTAACACCCAAGTCTCTGGGTGACAACATTGACATATTGAAGTATTGTCTTTCTTACATGAAGTCCAGTATGGTGGGGGGAACAGCCACTCCACACGGTCACCTGGGGATCCAGGATCTGGGGAGTCTCTGGCTTCCTCCTTTCTCAAAAGAGATGACAATGTTGTCATCACAGCACACCGTGCAGTGGAAGGAGTATGGCCCACAACCTGTAACTGCTGCTTCTTTTCTTTGCCTCACATGTCATGTGTCAGAACTAGCGATAGGATACAATGCTACTACGGTGGAGGGAAGACTGGGACACATAGGGCTCCCACAGATTATTGAGTAATTATTACTGTTGCCATCAGAGTAGTGATTTCTGAGCATGAACTGTGAAGAATTTCTATCCTGAGGCTCTGGTAGTTATTTTTAGTGCCCACAAGGGGAAGGGCACAACATCCCCTTTTCTTGCTGACTTTTGAGCATATTAAGATATAAAATAAAAGAAAGAAATGGCAGCTAAGATAGTGTCTCTACTGCTGATTGAGGACAGGTTGTAGAAGAATGGTGTTATTTCATTAGCTTAGTGGACTTCCACTGTTGGAATGAAGAGTTCAGATGACTGAGGATTATGTGATACTGGTGGCCTGGTGTAATGGAGAAGACCATGTGACCTCTACAAGATGGCTGATCCTGAGAGAGCAGAAAGAAGAGTAGAGATGAACAGAGCACACCTTCCTAACCATTAGATGGATCCTTCATCTCCCTGGGAGGGTATAAGTGGGGGAAGAGGTTTTCATCAACCCTTGCTAATTCTGCCATTTGTGCCAGCCTCTCTTGGTGTCAATTAGCTCATCTATAAAATGGCAATCATAATATCTCACAATATCTCCTCTTGGGTCTTTTACAACTACTGGAAATTAGGAGATATGCTGGACTGTAATGAGGAAGAGCTTCTCAAATGCCATCTATGAAATCCTTGTGAATACTTGAGACAGAACTGCTTACTGGTTTATAGAAACCAGATGGCCTTAAACACATTCTCCACCCTCAACACACACAGAATTTGAAAAATCCTCTGAGCTGGTTTTCTCGGAAAACCTGCCCCCTATTACTCAAAAAATATGTCTTTAAAAACCCTCTAGGGTTGATCCTCCTCCTAATAATAAATGTCTTAAACCACCTTTTTCCAACAAAAGCAAAAGCTATCCACTGATATCTCTCCATGGAGGTTGCTATTTTAACTCTTTCATGACTCTTTCCATGTGGGCTTGATTGTCCTAGAGAATGGAAAACACCTCCATCAAAATAGTAGTTTTCAAAACAATGACCCACTCACTGTTTTTTCCTAGAATATGACCCAGAAAGCCTACAGTGGTATTTTCTCAGATAAGATAGAATTTTTCAAATCTAAAAGAATTTTTTAAAGTAGAAATGCATTAAATAAAAGTATTAAATTACAGATTTACATGTGTAGACTCTGCCACTGAGGGAGTTATTTTCATGATATAGGCTGAATCCAGCATAAAAATATTTACTGCTCTGAAATGTCAATATGAAATAATCAGAATCTAAAATTAAATATTTACTGTATAATCAGCCTGCATTCATCTATTGACAATGTTCCTTGAGAAACACTGATTACATTGAATTTGACCACCTGGATTCTTCTAATATTTTCAGGCTACAGAAAAAGAACTGCCAAAGTCTCACTCACGGATATTTTCTAATGACTTTCCAAGGAAAGAACTTTGTACAATGCTGATAACTTAAGATATTTCCAAATAACACACATGCATGCAATAGAGTAAATGTCTGCCCCCTCAACACAATCATAAAAATGCTATTTTGAGATCTAACGCCCAATATGATGGTCTTTGGAGGTAGGGTTTTGAGGCCTTTAAGAGGGATGAATCCTTGTGAATGGGACTGGAGCCCTTACAAGAAAGATCTCATAAAGGCCCCTTGTGTCATATAAGGACCCAGAGGGAATATGAGAACCAGGTAGCAGACCCTCACCTGACACTTAATTTCCTGGCACCTTGATTGTGGATTTCTCAGCCTCTCCGGTTGTGAAAAATAAATTTTGTTGCTTATCAGCCTCCTAGTCTATGGTATTCTGTTGTAGCAGACCAAATAAAGTAAGACACATATACTCAGGCAAATATGCACACACACCCCAAAAGGTGAGCTATTCTGCTGCTCTCCCTTGGCTATATCTCCTAGATCAAACCTCAGTACAATACGTGAAAAAGTTTGTACACCTTCACCAACTCCATGATCTAAAGAAAAATCTGTGATAGGCAATGAAGATGTAGATGCAGTCCATGTTTTTGAGGAGCTCACTCTAGTGAGAGACCGAAAAAGTCAAAGATGATGCATTGTGATAAATGCCATGTCAGTCTAGTAGCCTAGTAGCTTTAGAAGGGGCTGAAGAGGACCATCGAGCTTACCCTAAGATTGTATTCCAAAATAAAGTCAAGGGCTTTAAAAAAAATTTTTTTTAAATTTTGTTTTAATGTAACTGAAAAAACAAACCCAACTTTAACTTACCATAAAGACCTCACTTGCACATATATTTAAAAGATGAAGCTGCCAATTTCCTGATATGGAATGAAATGCATTATAGTTGTCAGCTTTATGGAAGTGCTGGGGATGGTAGGAGATGCCCTGGAAGATCCTCTCCTAGAAAACAGATGTCTGGGTTTAAGATATGTGATCTCGGATTAAAAATGAAGTGCTCTCATAGCAACTGTGTTATTATTTGGAAAACAAGGGAACTGGACAAGATGCTCTCTCAGGCTCCCTCTGCCTCTGAAGACTTATGATATTAACCACAACTCACATTTTAAATGGAAATATATCCTGGAAATGCCTTCACAGGAAACAATGCTAGTGTAATTCAACTATAGGTATCATTTGTTTACTCAGCAATCCAGGAGACAACCTAACAGGTTAAGAGCGTCAGAACTGGGTTTGAGTTCAGGCATTGTCACTTTAGTGGCAATAAAGCCAGAAATAATTTATTTAACTTTCTGGGCCCTTGTAAGATGAAGAGATTAATGCTTATCTCAGATAGAAGGTGTGACAATTAAACAAGAACATAAATGAGTTCAGCACTCTGTAAAAACAATGTGGTGGTTAGGGTATGTTGATGCTTTGGTCTCCACTCCAGGTGATTGGTGGAGGACACTGATGTGTGTTCTGGGTGGGTGGTGGAGTTCTGGCCTTGGGGCTCATGCCTTGTTCCTGGCCCCTTCCTCTCCGGCATTGTTCATCTCTGCTTCCCAGCTGCACTAAAACCCAGCATCTTTGCTCCACCATATGCTTCTACTATGATATTTCTGCCTTTGAGCCAGACATCCTTAGACTGAATTCTCTAAAAACATGAGCCAAATAAAACCTCTCCTTCTTAGAGTTGTGGGTGTCTGAAGAGAAATCTGACTACAAACATTTTTGAGTATTCTATGCAGCGTATGCTGTCCAAGGTGCTGAACGAAATAGCTGTTCTCTACTTAAAATCTGAAAGGGGATTATGAAGTATATCGAACCCTTGTAGAGGGCTAACCTAAGTTGTATTAAATCACAGGAGGAGTGATACCATCTTAGTGCATGAGTTACAGAAAAGTCCAGGGGAGTTGTCCAGAGGAAGTCCTGTGTCCACTGGAGTTAACTTGCAAGTGAGTTACTCTGGTGACCAAGGCAGAGAGACCGAGTGTGTGGCATGTGCAGAGGTGTGAGGGCCGAATGCTGTGTGTGATGAGAAATTAGTGAATAATCTGATGGGTCAGCAGGCAAGATCAGCGGGAACTTGAGGTCACATGAAGGAGTTTGGGCTTCCAATGAATAGCAACTCACTAAAAAGTTTACTATAAATTTATTTTTAATTTTTAGACTTCAGATTTCTTACTGATTCAGACTCTTTAATAGTCTTTTGCCTCACTAGTCTAAATCAAATGTGAATAAATGGCCTGCAGACCAAACCTAGCCCAAGGGTCAACCGCAGAATGGTTGTTACATTGTTACATTTAATGATTATAGTAATAGCTGCTTGCTTAATTTTACTCCTTTGCCACAATGCATAAAAATATTTATTATCTAACCCTTTAAGAAGACTTTTTTCTCATTGCTGGTTTATATAGCTAATATATAGCTAATATATATCTAATAATATTTGGATTAAAAGGCTGAAATGTGACTACATTTTCTGAATATTTGCTTTATGCTTGCCATGTGTTTGGATTTGTCTTCTCCCTGGAGACATTCCCTCATGTCCTACCTTTTATATTATGTGACAGGTTCAGGATTCAATGGCTAGATCTGTTCTGGCTTGTATTCTGCAACCACGTATATATATTTTGTAGTCTCTCTTAGGTCTTATTTTAATTGAACAATGGGATTTTTATGTTGTTTCATGTTTTTCTTTTTTTTTCAACACTTACCCAATAACAATTCTGATATCTATTTTCTCTACCTGAAAATAAGGATTTCCCTTTCCCCACAAGTCACCTACATTGTAATTTTGTATAAGATTTGTATTAGCTGGGATATAGATGATTGACTCATGTCTTAAAAAGACATCAAATAATGGTAGCTTCAACAGGAAGTGTCTATTTCTCTACCTCACATGATAGTCCTGGGGTTCCTAACCAGGGCTGAACGGGGGCTGAGCTCCATATGGGAGTCCAGGGGTCAGGGTTTTCTCACTTTCCTTGCCCAATGATGTAAGATAATTCAGCCCCACACTGTGTTCTAAGGACTTGGAATCACAAGTGGTGAGAGCATAATCCCTACCTTATATCATTATTGCAAAATTAGAAATGAGCAATGCCCCCTATAAGCAGTGCTATGGCCATGTATTACTACTAATAAGTAGGAATTTCAAAGGACCCAGTGAAATCCCAGTTGTTTAGTATGTGCTGAATAAAAACCATTTCAGTGGAACTGAACTGTGAAATATGTATAAGGATGCACTTTTTATCTTCTCCATGGTTCTAGGATTATGATGCTGTTGTCATAATGAGGATTCCAATATAGGTACACTTGAGAGGAGTGTTTTGTTTTGTTTTGTCTTGTTTTGTGAGGACCCAAAGATTGTTTTAAGAATTTCTGTTCCAGGGCCGGGGATTTAGCTCAGTGGTTCCGCCTCCTGCCTTGCAAGTGGAAGGATCCGAATTCGATCCCCCCCCCCAAAAAAGAATTTCTGTTCCAGTAAATTTTGAATTCCATGCATAACTCAACAGCATATTCTTCAAATGTGTGCACTACTTTTCAGACTTTTTGCCTGTAGCCAAATCCTATTAAATATATTTACATGCCATGTTCTGCCTAAACAATGTGGCAGGTAGGGGCCTTGACTTAGAAAGTAACACCCTTCCTCCAATGAGGCTTCTGTCACCATCATCTTATACAGAAATCAAATCTTGTATTTTGCCTCTGTGGAAATGGGCAATGTTGTTAAAAATTTATTTCTGTGGCAAGAAAATGTGATTCTTGGTTTATTGCATCAAACAGCTGCTAATATATAGTGGTGGGCAGCTGTCCGGTGGTGAGGCTCACACAAATTAATTTAACCCTCCAGTACACTGTGAGGCCAATTAGAATGGTCCCTCCAGGTGCAGCAGTACATTAAGGACATTACCATGCTAGGAGGGGGTGGCATCTAGATAATTTGATGAAGCCCAGACTCCTGTAAGGAATATTTGCCAAATGGCAAGGTATCATGTAAAATATGTTTATGACAGATTGAATACATGCATATATATATACATGAATATTGGTGGAGGAAATCATAATAATACTTTAGTGTGTATCAGTGTTCAGGATGTAATGTGTGTTTCAGAGCAATTCAGAGTACTTGACTAAACCTGCATTAAATCCTCAAAAGTTTCAGTTCCTGTCTCTTCATCTTCCTCTCTTAGCACTGTTTCTTATGAGAAAGGGTTGAATAGGATAAGTCTTGTGCACTGACTCTTTGAAAGTAAAATATAAAACAAAAACCTTGTAGACATTTGTTGTGCTTCCTGTGATGCTCAGGACCTGGCCTGAGAGCATGGGATTAAACATTCAGCATTTCATTCTCTCCAGGTAATTCCTTGTTCTAGCGTAACTGTAAATACAATCACAGCCATTTTGTTATATGCCCATCCAAATAATTTAGGATATGCATATGCCAGTGTTTATGATAATAATAAAATATAAAAAGAAAATTTTAAATTATCCCTGCACACCAAATAGTACAATGAATTCTCTAGGAATCTTTAGACATGGAGTTTGAGAAGCATTAGATCAATTGTCAAAGTTGTTTGACTTTGGTTAAATGGACTCATTTTTAGGATCTGGAGATTTTCCTTATGGGGAAAGCTTCACTTCAGTTGCTAAAGGTTTGTTAAGAGGCAAAGTCCTAGGATATTTACAGCACAGGCTTTGAGGCAGAGAGACCCAGGTTTGAGTTCCAGCTCTGCCTTTGAGAATGACATGACCAGCACATTTCCTGCTGAATGACCCCTACGAATAAGCCCCCGCCAGAATTTAGATGACATGCATTTTTAAAATTATGCCATTCCTCAACTCACAGGTGAAGACTAGTCCCTATTATATGTACAGAGTACCCTCTATTCAACAATAAGAACAATCCAACAGTGGCTAACATTCACCAAACATTTAAGATGTACTATGTCCTACACGAAGTGCTCTACCTATTGTACTTCAGTTAAGCCTGAAGACTCCCCAGTAGGGAAGAACCATTACTGTTCTTTTACAGATAGAGAAACCAGGACAGTGTCCTTTAATAGAAGTATAATGTAAACCACATATGCAATCTTAAGTTACTTTGCATCCACATTAAGAAAGTAAAAAGCATTTAATTTAAATAATATCTTACACAATGCAGCGGTTAAAGTGAAATGTAGTCCTATAAAAACAATAAAGTTGACCTTAGTGGAAAAACATTGTAGACTGCTTCCATTTCTAATTTTAAACTTCAGTTAATTAAAATAAAAAGTAAAAACCTTCAGCATCTCAGTTGCACTAGCCATGTCTCAAGTGCCTAATAATCTTATGTAGCTAATCGCCACCACATCCGATAACACAGTCCTGCCATTGAGATTCCTACATTCACTTGTAATAGTTACTAAATATCTATTAAAAACAGGTGCTGATCTCTGGAGATGTAGCAGTAAACAAGACTGACCAAATCACTGCTCTGGTGAAGCTTTCGTTGTAGTAGGGATGAGAGAGATGATAAATAATTATCTTTAAAGATGTCAGGTGGTATTAAGTACTGTGAAAAGGAAATAACAGAAGAGATGGAAATAGAGTTCCTGAGTGCAACAACTCCGTTGCCATGCTGCCCAACTACAAGGGCACCGTTCACCTTGGCTATGCTCTGAATTCCACTCTTGGGAGCTGTGGGGAGCAGAAGGCTGCACTCTTACACAGGGGAGTCAGGGAAGGTCCTACATCAATAGAAGATCATTTTATTTATTTATTTATTTGGTACTGGGGATTGAACTCGGGTCCTTGAGCTTGCGCAGCAGGCAGCGAAACCACTGAGCTAAATCCCTGGCCCTAGAAGATCGTTTTAACAAAGACCTAAAGCTATGGTGAAGCAAGCCACACAATCTATGGAAGAGGCACTTTTGAATTAGGAGAACAGCCATTACAAGAGTCCCAGTACACGAACGCTGCCCAGCTGTTGCAGGAATAAGGGAGTCGGCCATAGGAAGAACATGATAAACAAGAGGAAGCTCGCTAAGGCGCGGCTTTCTGGCCACAGTAAGTACATTGGCTCTAATACTGGATGAGGCAAGAACAGTTACACCCCCTCTTCCATATTCTCTCTCATTTTACTTTTTTCTAAATTTATTTTAACTGCTATATAAAAACACAAAAAGTATACATCTAATGGAGTACCATGTAAGGTTTAAATGTATGTATATACTGTGTAAGTTTAAATAGGTTGAGCTTGTCTTGCTTCTCAACCATTTATCATTTCTTTATGATAAAAGCATTCAAAATTCTTTCCTGTAGTTTTTTGAAATATATAGTACATTATTGTTAGATGTGGCTGATCTACATGCAATAGCATACCAGAGCTTCCAGCTCCTGTCTAACCACGACTTAGTAACCATTAAATGACCTTTCCCAATCTCCTCCTCTCCAGTCTCTCCAGTAACCAATATTCTGTGTTCAACTCTTATGAGATCAACCTTTTGGATTCCACTCATGAGTGAGATCGAGTGCTACTTAATTGTCTTCCTGGGTCTGGCTTATTTCCCTTCACTTGAGAATCTTTGGTTCCATCCATGTGGTTGTCAATGGCAGGATTCCATGTTTTTTATGGGTGAATGGTATTCCCTGGTGTGTATATGTATATACCACATCTGCCTTATTCATTCATCATAGGGTGGATCCTTATGTTGTTTCTATTTCTTGGCTATTTTCGCTTATTTTTAAAAGAAGTACCATGGCTGCTTTCTTGAAAAACACTGAATGAGGATGATAAGTTGCAGGGAGCCACTCAGAACACATTGAATAATCACAGTGAGAAGAAGGTGACAGAAGAGAAATGGTGGGACTTGAAGATATTTTCAAGACGGAGCCACCATGGTATGCTAATAGACCAGAAATAGAATGTAGGGAGGGAAATCAGTGTCAAGGATGACTCCAGTTGGCTTAGGTAACTTGCACAACGGAGGTGCTGTTTTCTGACATGGGGAGATTCCAGAAAGATTGGGGATTTTTACTGGGGCCAAGCTCCAATCAAGACTTATATTTTGGACATCTAGAGAGTGACATGATTATTAATGACATAGTAAACCACTAGTGCTGAAATTAAAGCGATGTATCAAGGCTGAGGATAGAAGCCCACAGATACCCGCATAGCTCCCTCAGTCTGTGTTGTGTAGGAGACAAGTATCCAAGCTGAGGCTTCTTTTTTAGGAAGTTCAGTGGCCACTTTCAACTTCCTTGGCCCCATACATATGGTCTCGACGTGTTTTACAAATCTAAATTAGTGAAGGGAAGAACAGCAATGAATTATAGTATGCATGCCTGCTTTGGTATTCTATTCTAATGTCTTTTCTCTTCATTATGGTCACTATCCTCCTGTTTCCCTGAGCACACATTTAAAAGATAAAGAAATACCATCTATCTTCCTATTTCTTTGCATGGCTTTCTGCAGTTGAATATGCTCCTCATAAAATTGATTTAAGATACCCGCCAAGCTGTAAATTGATTGCAAACTACCTTTAACTTCCCTTGCTATATTATTTTTTCTTCTAGCAACTTTCTTAACTCAGACATTTAAATGGGCAAATACTCCAAATATGTCTGTGTTGAAGTCCAGCTCCTCTAGTTGCTCTCAAGCCACAAGATAAAGAGCTTTTCTATTTTTATTTTATAGAGGAAATTTTCCACATTAAAAATTAACCCATACTTATTAAAGGATATTTGAAAAGTATACACAGTGCACACAGAAACACTCACACTTACACATACACATTTAAAATAACCAAAAAAAAAAAAAAGACAGAAAAACCCAAATCAACTCAGCAACACCACCTTTGGAAACTCTTGGTGTATTTTCTGGCCATCTACTTCAGTTTGTGAGTTTGTGTGTGGTTTGCATACACATATTTGTTTCAAGTTATGCTTGTTCACTTAAAAAGAAATATGTATTTTATTTTACAGTATAGCATTCTTGAAAAATGCTTAGGTAGCTATATATTATTCTGTACTGAAAATGTTATTATCTTCCCTACAAATAGACATTTAAATTGTTTCAAATTGTCCTGTCATAAATAATACTACACTGTACATTTTCACTCATAATATACTTCTGTTTAGGGACTTCCTTAGTCAAAAATTCACCAAAGTGAAATCTTTAGTCAGTCTAAAGTTGCAAAATTTAAGACTGCTGATACATATTACTCATGTATTTTATAAAAGCATTGTACTTTCCTATTTATTTCATTACCAGAACTAAATATTAAGTACTTGTATCTTTTTATTGAAACTACACTAGTTTAACAGGTTAAAAAGTCTTAAGTTTTATTAATATTCCTGTATTTATTGCTTCTAAACTTGATCATTTCCATGTTTACTTATTTATTGCATTAAATATTTTATTAAAGTCCTTTCTTCATTTGTATATTGAAGTATCAAAATATTTTTCTGATCAATTTACATTACTTTTTATAGAATAAATACATAGCATTTGTCAAATATTTCTACATAAATATGGTTCTCCAGAATGTTGTTTGTTTTTTGCAGCATGGGTTTAATATCAATTTGAAAGGGTCAGGACCCTCTGAAATAATAACAAATATTTATGGTGGAAATTTTATTAAATACAAATAAATACAAATAAGATAATAAAAATTTTCATCTCCTTTGATTCAGTGACAACTATTCATAATATTTGATGTATTTTCTTTCATCTTAATATACTAATGTGCTTATTATGACTAGGTTCATATTGTATATTCTTCTATGCTATGTTTTTATCCACTTGGAATATTAAGAATAATGAAAAAAAAAAGAATATATTTTGATGTTGGTAAATATTCTTCTTCATTATCATTTTAATGACTTCTTAAAGTGACTTTTCTTAAAAATGGGTCATAGATTTAAGCATAAGTTAAGCTTTTTGTTATGTATCACCTAATTTGCCTTCAACCTGTGTCTTAGATTTATGGCATGGAGTTTACACTGACGTAAAGTTGTAAATGTTCATGTAGTATTTGAAGTAATTTAAAAGGAAAAATTTACCTAGATATGCGTGTGTTGGAATAGAAAAATAAATATACATGGTTCCAAGAAAACAAATTTCTAGAGTTGATAGATCGAAATTTACAAGCCTAAGAGTTGTCTGAATCCATTCATATGGCTTCACTTCTAAATGCACTAGAGTAAGTTGAGTTTTTAAAAAATCAATGATTTGGGCCTGGGACTGAGCTCAGTGGTTCCGCCGCCTGCCTCGCAAGTGCAAGGACCCGAGTTCGATCTCTGGTATCAAAAAATCAATGATTTGTTTTGCCTACATCTTTACACCCACAAAATAATATTTTGCCGATCAACTAAAGATGTAGAGGCAGTGACTCAGAGGATGATAATATATTAACCAAATAGTTACATGTACCAAAACTTCACAAATCTTTACTCTTTCATTTACTCCTAGAACCTTATCCTTTTATAGAATCAAAAGGGCTTATTGTAGGTCACAAGATGAAGTGGTAAAACAGCTCTATTTCACTTCAAAAGAGGACCATTTTCACTACCCCACTGTATTAGTTACTTTTCTCTTGTTGCTGAGACAAAATACCTGACATCCAAAGGCAAAGGGGGAAAGGTGTATTTAGCTCACAGTTAGTACAAGTTTTAGTCCATAATGGGCTGGCTCCAAGGCAAGGTGGCTTGGCAGAGGGGCATTGCAGAAAAGAAACAGTTCATGGCACCCACAAGGTAGCAAAAGCAACAAGGGACCTTTACAGCATCTTTCTGCCCCTTTTATTTTAACCACACTACTTAGGGCAGGTAGCACTCACACCCTTAATCCTAGTGCCCTTGAGCCTAGCATTGCACCATGAATCAATTCCAGCATCACACACTCTAGATCCAGCCACCTCTGAAAAAGCCCCACCCATGACTGCATGAGGCTTTGGAGGGACATCTAGACACAACCATAACAGCCATACTGCCTTCTTGTGGACTCTAACATTTCCATGTCAATTTTGTTTTGCCCCCTTCCCCATCCAGTCACCTTCCTTGAAGCACATGTACATTATCAATTGACCTTTGAGAATTTAGCCCAAATATAAGTTGTATCCTATGACCCCTCTCAGTTCCTATTTTAATTAGACTATTTTAAAATTGTAAGTAACATCTCAGAACAGTTCAGTATTAATGAGGAGTAATCACAGTGTTAATAAGGATTAATATAATATAAATTAACCCTTGCAGTTGTGGTTTATATAGATAGGGATATATCATAAGATGCCTATTACTCAAAATTGAGCCATGTTACGATTTAAAAAAAAAAAACATAAGGTGGGAAATATTGGGAGGGTAAGACATTCAACTCTTATTACTATAGATAATTTAAAATATGTAATGAGCAGAGCAGAGTCCCATGCAGTATAGGGAGACACAAAAACAATGTAGTCCTGTCTGTCCGGGTTATGATATATAGCAAAAAAAAGTCAACCATCTGAGGTCAGAAGTGTTTTGACCCTCATTCTGACTTCTTACTATGTAACTTCAGACACATCTCTTCTTCTCTCTAAGCTACTATTTTCCCACCTTTAAGACATTAGATATTTCCTTTAAATACTTAGAAGGGTTGAGGTCAGTATCAAACATGGAAATCCAAATCGCAAAATGATGTTAAAATATCGGCAGAGGGGGAAGAGAATGGATTTGGAATGCTGGTGTTATAGTCAAGCATGGATATGAAACGCTCCTCCTGAAGCTACTGCATTTCCCATAGAGGACTTGTAGAGACACCAAGTCCTCTGGTTCCTGGGGGCAATCACCCAAGCTGGTGTCCCCACCTCAACCACAGTGTTCCCTTGTGCCTGTCCACGGCACAGTTTCTTTCTCACCTAAGGGCCTAGATGCACTCAGCTCAACTGTTCCTCCTTAGGGAGCGTCTCTGTCTCTCTGCCCAGGTCTGCTCCCATCCCTGTGTTCCTTCCACTATGCTCCCTCTTTATACTTTGTACATGATTTTAAAGAGTGGCTGTTCACTGCCCTACATGTTTATATAGCAAACAAATGAGTGATATAACAATTGTTGACAGATGTTTTTAGGCTAGCAAATGCTTCCCTTTATTCAAAGCAGTGCAGGGAGGGAAGAGCGCACTTAATACAAAACCCTGAGCAGGCAGAAATCTGTGTTCCCTCTGGGATTTAGCTGTGGGCTCTGCCACTTGAGAGACAGGTGGTTTCCAGACCTCAGCGTATTTCATTTTTACAGCCACCCTGGATCATTAGCATTCTTCCCATTCCCAAGGCTAACACTCGCCAGGACCTTGCTTTCCTCACTGCCCACCAGGAAGCACTGTACTGTCTCTCACAGAGTTCGGGGGCAAACCAAGCACTGCAAAAGAGATTCGGCAACTCCTGGGCTGAAATCATGACCCTGCAGAGTTGCAGCATTCAAGTTTTGGGATAATTCTACAGAAAGACTCACTTCACTACATCTGCGCCAAGGTGAGTGGTGGACAACACAGCTATCATCCAAGACAGGCATCGTCCCCATTTTATGGGTAGAGAAACTGAGGGTGCTGAAGTTCATGATCACAGCCAAGGTTGCACAGGGAGAGGCAACACCTGACAACGGAGCCGTCCCCTGCCACTGCAGCAATCTGCCTTCCTCCCTTAACTGCCCCTCAGGATTCAGACTCCCCTAATGAAGAGCCATGTTAAACAGGATGACTCAATTTCATTGCCAGCATCTGATTTTTACCCAGACTTTTCCAGGCCAGAAATCTCATCTTGAGGAATGATTGTTTCAGGGGTTTTTAAAAATTCTAGACAAACGTACCATTGTTTCCTCATATTTCTTTCCCTGGGTTGAATTGTTTGTTCATATTTTAGTTTTTGAAAGTTTTGGGCCATTGCAAGTCCATTTTCCTTGTAAGCCGACTTTGGACACATTTGCAAGTTAAGAAGCTCCCTGGGGACTGAAGGAGTCCGGATCAGCCTGAGGAGCAGTGACACAGTGAGGCAATGGCAACAGAGGCCTCAGCTGTGCCCACAGCAAGCTCCAAAGTAGAGGGGCCTGCAGAGTTCCAGGAGGCCAGACTGAGTCCTCCACTAGCGGCAGCAGCAGCAGGGAAGCCAGTACCTGCAACACACTGGCAAGGTCCACCCTTCTGGCCGGAGGGACATGAGAGTGCTTCAGGGGGAGGGGGGACCTATCACCCAACCTGTCCTTTGACACCTGGGAGCAGAAACCTAAGCCGCTCACTCCATCTGACTGCTTGCCTCCTTTTGCCACCTGTGCTTGTGTGGCTGCTGTAGAAACGAGGCAGGACACAAGGCCCAGCTCCTGTGGGGCCTCTCTGGAGTGCAGTAGCTCTGCCTGGAGACCCGGAGATGGCCTGGATGATTAAGCCTATCTTGGTGGGGAAGCCTTCGCCTAGGAAATACAAAACATAGTTCTGGACTTTGGTTTTGGATACATTTGATCTGGCTTGGGGTTGATGTGTGAATGCTCTTGGCACAGTTCTTGGTGTATAAGAGGCCCTTCATGAATGCAAACTCTGCCTCTTTTTCTCTTCATTTATAAGGTGGGTGTGGCGTTAGATGTTATCTAAGATCGCTTTGAATTCTTATAACCAAACTGGAATAGTATAATGGATTCTCAGATTTCATTTCAATTTCATTATGCATTCTTTACTGACTGAGTTCATAATCATCCAGCTTTGGTTTTCATTTGACTCTCATGATCATGAAATTTTATAGCTGGAGAAAAACTCAGAAATAGTCCAACCACTTTATTTTACTCATGAATAAACAAGCACATTGGTAGGTGTGGGGGAGGAAATGGACTCTTTCAAGGTCACACTGCATGCAATATTCCTGTTTTCTGACCCATCCCCGGGCTCCGCCTGCCCCAGCTGTAGCTGGTACGTTCTGGTCACTAAGTCAGAGCATGATTTGCTTTTCTTGTGTTAACATTATTCTAGCATGTAATATCTGTGTTTAAGGCAATGACCTGATAAATACTTTTATTTCCAGGGCTGCACTTATTTTGCAGGGTTTATTAATTTTATTTATGTATTTGATCTCTCAAATGAAATAATAAACTAATTAGTGGGACAATTTACTGGTGTGCTCCACCAAGGGTGTTTTACAACCTTCAGCACAGGCTTGTCTAAGTGTGCTGTCAGCAGATCTGCTTTCTGCCCTCCTGCCCTTAATCTCAGCCATCAGACACACATGGCAGGCAGCCCTGTGCTGGGGCTTGTGCCTCCAGGGTGCATCCAGAATTGTCAAGTGTTGGGGCAGAAGAGTTTTCACCCAGAATTCATCCAACAGGCCGGCTGCTTCACGTGGCCTACAGGGTGGGACAGGACTCTCAGGGAACAGACCCAGGTACCTAGAATGAGAGTTTCTGGAGAATGGAGTAAGCTGTGTTTATAGAAACATTGGAAGTTGTAGCAGAAGAAGGCCATAGTCCAAGACGAAGACCAAAGCAAAGAGCAGTGCAGACAAACAAATATTAATGACAATGGGTACTGGGACGTTGCAAGATGGAGAAACAAGAGTGGAAATCCTGGGTGGCTGACAGTCATCAGAGTGAATAGGGCAATTGTGCCAAAGCTATGTTTATTTCCTTTTTAAAAAATGGATTTTGAATTACCTGAACTTCCTTCTAATGTGGCCACCACTAGCTCTCATGAGAGCTAGCAGTGAGCTCTATCCTTGTCTTGTTTGCTGTCCTCATTTAACTCTCAGCACCAGTGTACGATCAAGGTCTAGAGAATGCATCTGGAATATAAGAAGGGTTAAGAAGCATTTGTTGAATGAAAGACTAGATCAATGGATTGACAGATGAATAAATAAATAGGTGAATCAGTATTTCAAAGCTGCTGGGTGTCCAAGACCCATAAACTATACTGTGACCATCTACTGTCTTTGATGTAATAAGAGAATCCAACTAGAGAGAACTTTTTCCAGTTACTTGCATCAATTACAGAATCATTCAACATAGTAAAGAAGTAGCTAACATAAAGGATTGTAACTTTTCTTAACTAAATATTCCTTCTTATTTCCATGCACCACATACCTGATCACTGTATCCTAAATTTCTGGTGATGCCTCTGTCCTCCCACTAGCTGCCTTGTAGACGTGAATGCTATCACTGACCTGGCTGCTGCTAAACCGCCACCATGGATTAGATCCAGCATGAGGATTCCTGTCAGGTCAGATTCCACATCTCCAGGTAGAGACTAGGTGGAGCTTGAGCAGAGATGAAGGTCAGGGACCTCTGCAACAGGAGCTGTATGAGCTCCACTGCCTCATACTTCATATTGTGATGGGTTCCTCCAGGGGGTTTTACTGCTCGTATCTTTGCTCTAATTGGATCTATGAGAATTAGATATAATTGTGTATATGCCAACTCTGCTGCCCCATCCAGCTGGCTGTAAAGTTTGGGGGCATATGCTGATGAAATAACCCTGACACAATGATGATGTTTACATGTGCTGGCATTCACTGGGACACAGGAACCCCTGGTGTGTTGACAATAATAAAGTTCTGGGGCCAAAGTGGGACCTGTGGTCTTAATTCCTACACTCACACTCCCCACAGCTGAGACAGAAACAGACCCGGAGATCCAGGCAGGTCCAGGGTGTGGACAAGTCTTAGAGAGCTTTGGAAAATACCTAGAATTATTTGGATAAGAAGCCTAATTCTACAGCCTGTCATTTATTCTATGCCTCTCGCATACCAGTCATTATATGAAGGTCTTTCCATATAGTACTAACTGTCACAACAAGGCTGCAGTGAGGTATTCTATCATTTTAAAGTGGAGGAAAGAAAATTAAAGTTGCAAAAGAGGAAATAATGTGTCCAGGGTCATACAAAGCCAGAGCCCATTGTGTTACTAAGAAAGAAATGTATTCAATTCTTATAGAGAGTAGGGTAGCAACCACCTAAGATGTAAAAACTGGAGTAGAACAAACTCTTAAAAAGCAGTTGCTTTTTTTCTAATTACCTTTTAACTTTATGAATTGCACAGATAGAAAAATAGCAGTTACTGAATTTTAAGAGTGTGACACCTACAGACAGGTTGTAAAATCCCTATGTCCTAGGGAGCAGTAGACAGCTCCGAGCTTTTCCCCAGGTCTCCAGAAGCAGGAGCTTTTCTCAGCTTCCAGATCCACTCAGTTGACAAACCACTGTCTCATGCTGCTCTAAGACCTGCAGCATGCACGATGAAGGCTCCAGCAAAGGACCAGCCAGAAAGCATGTGTGTGCTCAGACCTTTCCTGCTGGATTACTAAAAGCATGTCTTGGGCAGTTCACACAGCAAGAACAGAATTACATAGACTGGGTGACTTAAACAGCAAACGGTTATTTCTCATGTTTCTCACAAAGAGGGAGAAAGATAGAGCTCATTGGGTCTCTCATCAGGGCACTAATCCTGCTCGGGACACTCACCTCCACCACCTAGTGACCTCTGAGGTGCCCCAACTTGTAACACTGTCCCATTCAAGGGTTCTACCTATGAATTCAGGGTGGTGCACAGACATGTAGACCAATGTCGGCAGACTTTCTTGGGTCCTGGGAGAACAGGTTGCCTTTTACCCCAACAGGGCTAGAAGTTCTTCACCAAAAGTTTTAAACTATTGCTAGATTCCAATTACAACCATCTTTAACTTTTCTCCAGACTCTAAATCTCTAGTCATTTTGTCACATTTGATATTTGGTCGATACATTGTATCAGGCACTAACACTGTTGAGTCACCTCTCCCAGGGTCATGCTTCTCCACAGCATTTATTACCATGTGACACACTCTACATGTAACCACTCATTTGTTAGTGTTGGTCTTCATGCCTTGGAAAGTAAGCTTCACGAAGGTAGGAATGTCTATTTAGTTTATTATCAAATCACCAGTGATCAAATCCATATTTGGCACAGTAAGGCTCTCAATAAATATTTAGGAATAATTAATGATGCTGGATAGGTGTGTGGATGGATGAATGGCTAGATGGGTATGCCCTACCAGCTCTAAACACTTAAGATAAAATTATAGTAATAAAAGTTTTGTGGGCATTGGCAGATGAGTAGAAAATAAGACAAGCAGAATAAAACGTAGAGCCCAAAAATATGCTATGCAGGTATGAAATATTTTACATGATGGATGTACATCATTACAAATCAATGTAGAAATGATGGACTGAGAAATAAATGGTAATATCATAATACATATCTATACAGAAAATCTTTTGAATCCTGACCTTATATCATAGAAAGAATATTACTTTCAAGTGGATTGAATATGAAAGATATAAGTTTAAAAACATCAGAAGGCACTAAAGTTCTCTATATAGATCTTCATGACCCATGGGTAGGAAAGGATTATTGAATTAATAAAATAAATTACCGAAAACAATTACTAAAACATTTCAATACATTAAAAATGTAAAATTGTATTTCTCTCTAAATAAAGTAAAATTAGAAGGTTTAGACTAAGAAAAATGTTTGTAACATAACTGCAAAATGGTTGATATCTGAAACATGCAAATAAGAATAGAACATAATTATAACAAACTCCTATGCACCCCTACATATCTTTTTTCCCTTTTCTCATTTCCCTTACTTGGGATGCTCTTCTTATGACTGGACATTTTCAGCACACTGATGCTGAAATGTTGCTGAAAGCCACCTTTCTGATCTTCCCTAGGCACCCCCAGCGCTTTTCATTCCCCTTCCCTGCTTCTGGCTCTTTCATGACACCATCTGACATACCATGCATTTTACTCTTTACTTGTGTAGTATTGCCATCCTCCTATAACAACTCCATGGGAATAATGGGGATAAGAAGAAGTAAGTACCCCACAGGAAATCTTAACTGGCAATAAAAATACAGAAATACAGAATAGTATTCAGTCTCATTAGTATTTAGACAAATACATGCTAAAACACAATAAGATATTTTACATCTGTCAGATTAGAAGCATTTAAGTCTGACAATACCAAATCCCGGTACTGATGGGAGCTAACACTGGATTAGTGTAAGTGCTACCATCACTTTATAGAGCAACTTGCAACATCTCACAATTTTGAAGATGCATGAACCTTCGGCTCAGTGAGCCCACAGAAAAATCTCACGAATGTTCGCCCAAGGATATACAGTGTTCATTTCAGCAGTATTTGGGTGCACAATTTGGAAACCACCCACATGCCCATTAATATGGATGATTGGCCAGAATATAAGGCCATGATAAAATACTATCTAAATGCTAAAGAAAAGAATTAAATCTGATTCTATCAATATGGCATAATATTTAAAACATAACATTGGACAAAATAAGCAGGCTTCAGATGAATGCCTACAGTTGAAATACCATTTAAACAAAGTTTTAAACAACGTAGAACAGTGGTGTATATTGTTAATGGGTGCAAAAATGTATTAGAAGCAGAAAAACATGCATAAAAATTTAGGAGAATAGTTATCATTGTCAAATTGGAAAGGAATTCATGGGTGACTTTGCTTATGTCCACAATGTTTTATCTTAAAAAGAAAAGACCTGAAGCAAATGTGTAATAGAATGATAATATCTCGGCAGCCTGGGTGGCAGTACATAGGTTTTTGTTATAATTATGTCTGTATTCAACTTCATGCTTGAAGTAATTGATAAGAAAATAAATAGGAGGGCACTTAAGTGTGACTACAAGGGAATAAAGTTCAAGCCATGGCATAGCAAAGACTAGATGTGGCATGGCAATTGTAAGCAACACTGTCATGAGTCACAGCCAGGGTACACACCCTCACCTGGTGCCTTCCTTGCCTGACAGTTAATGAGAAGAGGTGGCCTGGGCTTGAATTTTGACTCAGGCACTCATTACACATTTAAAATTGGCATCAGTTTCTTCATCTTTAGGGTGGACACATATATAAACAAAATACAGACTAGGAAGAAAATAGACAATACTAATGAAGCTGACAATGGGTTCTTCAAAGCGATCGGCAAAGCCCACAGGCTTTAGCTAGAGTGACTGAGCAAAACAAAAGAGAAGACTCAACTAAAAAGAAAGGAAACAGAAGACCATACTAATAGCAATGTTACAGAGATACAGAAAAGATAATAATATGGGGAAATAAGGCCCCTCAAAAGGAGAATGAAGTGAGATAAAATTTGGGCAGTGCTTGGCATACTGCATGGCACAAAGAAGGAAGGTGAGCCTATGTTTAAGAGCTCAAGGTCTTGATGTAAAGAAACTAAAAGTCTGGGTTTTTTTATTAGTATAGCTTACAGTACACGATGATTACATTTGTCGTGGGGAGATGGTGCATGTTCATGACCCATCTTTATTCTTCTTATTTCTCTTTCTCCCCCTCCATCCCTGTTCCTTGCAACTCTTGGTCCCTTTCTCACTGACAAAAGCTCTACTTTCAGTCTTGTCTTCAATTCTAAAAGCCTGTTTTAAATGCCACACTTTCTCTCCTGCTGTATTTTACAATAACCCTATCAGATTGGTGTCATTATTATCCTGCTTTGTTTAGAAGAAAACGGAGCGTTATAGAGGTCAAATAACTTGCCCAAGATTACCCAACTCTCACAACCAGATCTACCTCCAGAGAAATGTAACTGTAAATTAATATCCTGGCTACATTTCACTAGTAATATGAGTAGACTAAATTGAATTTCTATGAAATATGATGATAATTTATCCTTTAGCTTTTTTTTTCCTTGAGCAGAGAGTCAACCAGCCATTGCTGATTAAAACCAATAACAAGCATCCACTTAGTTTATTATTTTTCCTTAAAGTCTTTGATTGGTACATTTTAGGTATACAATACATTTGCATTTATCATTGGGTGCCTGTACCTGTACATGATATATCTTGGTTCTTATTTTTTTCCCTATTACCTGTGCGCCCTTCACCACCTCCACCTTTCCCTATTTACATAGACCTTGTTTCCATTTTTTTCTTTTCTCATAATTTTCCTTTCCCTTCTTTCCTTTCCCCTTCTCCTCCCACCACACCTACCCCTTTGGACCTTTCTTCCTATTTCAAATTATCATTATTCATTTTAATCATTTTAATTCTTATTTACACTTTCAGTTTCTCACACTAGAGAAACTAGTCAGTATTTACACGTGTGTCCTATTTATTTCACTTATGAGTATGGCCTCAATAGGCATCCATTTAAATGTCTCTAGTTTCTCATTCTTTATGACTGAGTAGTACTCCATTTTATTTAAAAAAAAACATCTTCTTTATCCAGTTTCCAGCAGATGGGCACTTGGGCTGTTTCCAAGCTTTAGCTATTACAAACTGTGCCACAATAAGCATGGGTACACATATATCTCTGTGGTATGATTCTTTTAATTCTTTTGGGAAGATACCCATCAGAGGAATAGCTGGGTCAAATGGGACCTCCAGCCCTAGTTCTTTGAGGTATCACCACACTGATTTCCATAGTGGTTGCACCAGTCTGCACTCCCACCAGCAATGGAGAAGGGTTCCTTGCTCTCCACACCCCCACCAGCATTTGTTATTGGTTGATTTCTTGATAGCAGCCACTCTTTCTGGGATGAGGTAGAATCTCAGTGTTGTTTTCATCTGCATCTCTCGAGTGACCAGTGATGATGAACATTTTCTCATATGTTTATTTGCTGCTTTTACTTCTTTGTCTGAGAAATGTCTGTTCATTTCAGATGCCCATTTTTGAATTGGGTCTTTGAATTTGGGGGGTCTGATTTTTTTCAGTTCCTTATATATTCTAGATAGTAGCCCTTTGTCTGAGTTACAGCTGCTAAAATTTTTTTCCCACATTGTAGGTTGTCTGT
Source organism: Heterocephalus glaber (assembly GCF_053883595.1). Classification (NCBI taxonomy): domain Eukaryota; kingdom Metazoa; phylum Chordata; class Mammalia; order Rodentia; family Bathyergidae; genus Heterocephalus; species Heterocephalus glaber. Next base: position 11,252,122 of record NW_028258299.1, read on the forward strand.
TAGCTCTGTTGGTGGTTTCTCTTGCAGTGCAGAAGCTTTTTAATAAGATGAAATCCCAGTTGTTGATTCCTTCTGCTAGTTCCCATGCTACTGAGGTTTTGTTCATGAAGTCTTTTCCTATGCCAATGTCTTCAAGAGTTCTACCTAACTTCTCTTCCAGCAAGTTTGGTGTATCTGTTTTAATATTTAGATCCTTAATCCACTTTGATCTCAATTTAGTACATGGTGATAGGTATGGGTATAGTTTTAATCTTTGGCAGGTTGAAACCAAATTTTTCCAGCACCATTTATTAAAGAGGCTATCTTTCCTCCAATGAGGGTCGTTGGCTCCTTTGTCAAAAATGAGGTGGCTGAGTATGTCTGGAGTTGTTTCTGCATCTTCTAATCTATTCCACTGATCCTCAGGTCTGTTTCTTTGCCTGTACCATACTGTTTTTATCACAGTGGCTTTGTAGTATAGTTTCAAGTTGGGGATTGTGATACCCCTAGCCATGTCTCTGCTGCCTAGAATTGCTTTTGCTATTCTAGGTCTCTTCTGGTTCCAAATAAATTTTTGGATTGTTTTGTCTAGTTCTGTGAAGTATATTGTTGGAATTTCAATTGGCATTACATTGAATCTATATAGTAGTTTTGGAAGTATGGCCATTTTCTCTATATTGGTTCTTCCTACCTAGGAGCAAGGGATGTCTTTCCATTTTCTTGTATCCTCTTTGATCTCTTTTTTCAGAGTGCTGTAATTTTCAGTGTAGAGGTCTTTTTCTTCCTTTGTTAGATTGATTCCTAGATATTTCATTTTTTTGGATTCTATTGTAAAAGGAATTGTTTCCCTAATTTCTCTCTCAGTGAGTCTGCTATTTGCATATAAGAAGGCTATTGTTTTTTGAGTGTTGACCTTATATACAGCTACTCTACTGAATCTGACAATTAAGTCTAGAGGTCTTTTGGCTGAGTTTTTTGGGTCTTCTATGTAAATTATCATATCATCAGCCAGTAAGGACAGTTTCACTTCTTCCTTTCCTATCTTTATTCCTTTTGTTTCTTTCTCTTTTCTAATTGCTGTCACTAATGTTTCCAGAACTATATTGAACAGGAGTGGTGATAGTGGGCATCCTTGTCTTGTTCCTGATTTAGCATAAAAGTTTTCAGTTTTTGAGCATTTCGTATGATGTTGGCTGTTGAGTTTTCATAGATAGCCTTAATCAGGTTAAGATAAAGACCTTCTATTCAAATTTTCTGTAGGGTTTTTACCATGAATGGGTGTTGGATTTTGTCAAATACTTTTTCTGCATCTACTGAGATGAGCATATGGCTTTTGTCCTTGACTCTGTTAAAATAGTATATTACATTTATTGATTTATGAATGTTAAACCATCCTTGCATCCCTGGGATAAATCCAACTTCATCAGGGTGTATGATCTTCTTGATGACCCTCTATATTCTGTTTGGCAGTATCTTGTTGAGGATTTTTGCATCTATGTTCACTAGGGAGATTGGCCTGTGGTTCTCTTTTTGGGTTGGGTCTTTCCCTGGTTTTGGAATCAAAGTAACACTTGCTTCCAGGAATGAATTTGGAAACCTTGCTTCCCTTTCAATTTCCTTGTTGAGTTTAAAGATTAATGGCAATAGTTCTACTTTAAATGTCTTGTAGAATTCAGCAGTGAAGCTGTCAGGACCTGGGGTTTTCTTTGTTGGTAAATTTTTATTACATTTTCAATTTCACTCACTGTAATCGGGGTGCTTAGAATTTCTATATCTTCTTCATTTAACTTTGGCAATTCATACATATCTAGGAATCTGTCCATTTCTTCTGCGGTTTCCATTTTATTAGAGTACAGGTTCTCAAAGTAGGTATTGATGATCCTCTGGATTTCTGTTGGATCTGTTGTAACTTCAACTTTTTCATTCTTTTTTTTTCCCCATTAAGTTTATTGGTACATTTTAGGTATAAAATACAGTGACATTCATCATTGGGATCTTGTACCATTACACAAGTATCTTGGTTCTTATTTTTTTCCCCTTCCCTTGCCCTCTGTTCACCCCCTCCACACTTCCCTAATTGCAAAGATTTTGTTTCCATTTTATTTCTTTACTCATATTTTTATTTTTCCCTTTTATCCTTTCCCCTACCCCGCCCACTTCCCCTGCTCCTTTAGATTTTTTCTTCCTATTACACAATATCAATTATACATTTTTTAAATTACAATATCAAGATCTAGGAGACATTACCACAGATTTTACAGAATTTAAAAGGATGTAGAAATTATATTACAAAAATCTTTTTTGAAATAAATTTGACAACTTCTAAGAGGTACCTTGGAAGACAAATTACTGAAGCTAATTCTGGAGGAAATATAAAATTTGAATAGCACCTATTAAAGAAAGTATATTCCTAGCTTGAAAACCTACCTATATGACAACAGCAGGCTCATATACATTTTAACTGATAAATTATATCAAACAATTAAAGCAGAAAAAAGAAGGAACACTTCTCCCCTCATTTTCGGATATCAACATTGTGGTAATACTAAAACTAGATAAAGATAATAGAAGAAAAAAGTATGAACATAGATAGAAATTTGTTTAATGAAACAAACTATTAGAAGTCAGAGCTGGCAGGAAGTTGAAAGTGGTTTTGTTATAGGGATGGCAGTGTTGGTTCAGCATTGAAAGATCCACCCCTGAAAGTCATCCTTTTAAGAGAGGAAAGGAAAAAGCCATATGATCCTGTCACTAGTTGGAGAAAATGTATTGGACTAAATTCTACAACTGTTCATGGTAAAAGCTATCAGGAGACTAGAAGTAGAACAGAACCTTCTCAACAGATTAAAGACATGTACTCCATACTTCCAGTGAGAATGCCTTGTATGAATGGAGAAGATACAATGCTTTCTCCTTAAAGTGGGGAACAAGGGCAGATATGCTTACTCTTTATCTGTCCATTAAACTTTGAAACCTAGGCCCAACCAGAATAGTCTGGCAATAAAATGACACAATTAGGATAGGATTGGCAAGGTAGAAGCAAAATCTTTATATGTCGATGAAATGATCATCTACAGAGAAAATACTAAGAAATCTCTAGGAGCCCCTATAATTTGTATTTGAATTTAGCAGGATTAGAAAACACAAAGTATATATAAAAATTCAGGTCTATATATACTTGCTATAAATGAAGAATTGGATATTGAACTTTAAAAGTTATGTAGGAGTACAAAGGACCTAGAAAAGTTAAAAAAAAAACAACAGTGTTGAAAGACGTTTAGCACCTAATTTTTAGACTTTTTCTAAAGCTACAGTAATCAAGGCAGTGTTAGTGTAAGGAAAGATATATAGATCATTTGAATAAAACAGAGAATCTAGAAATAGAACCACACATATATGGTCCACTGAGTTTTGAAAGATTATTTAACATTAGCATTTTATAGAATATAAATTCAATTCAAGAGCCAAGGAAGAGATAGTGTTTTCAGCAAATGGCAGTAGAACAACTGGTACCTGTATATGAAAAATTAACCTCAACCCTTTATTTCCATACATGAAAATAACTTGAAGGGATCTACAAACCTAAATATGAAAGCCTAAAAGTATAAAACTTTAAGAAGAAATTATAAGGGAAAATGTTTATGAATTCAGGGTAGGCAAGAACTACCTAGGATATAGAAAACATGATGTATAAAAGAAAAACATTGATAAATGAGATTCCATCAAAATTTAGAACTTTAAATAACATCGTTAAAATGAAAAGTAGTCCTTAAACAGACCATATTTACAATGCATATAACCTATGACCAGAATATATAAAGAACTCTTACAGCTCATTAATAGACAACCCAATTAAAAAGTAGACATAAGATGATGATAAATAGCCAGTAAAGCACAAAGATGTGCAACTCTAGAATCAGAAATATACTAATCAGTACAATAACGAGATTGAATTATGCACTCATTAAGGAGATGAAGTTAAATTTTTAAAAGCCTTGTCATGACTTTTTCTTTTTGTTGGATTCTCCCCCTATGCGTTTAATTTGTCACACCCAATGGATTCATTCTTCTGGGTTTCCTGGGGTTGTGATCCTCATTGTCTTTTCCTAGGGTATTGTCTAAAATTTTTTGGAGTGCGGGTTTGATATTCATGAAGTTCCTGTGGTGCTCTTTATCATGAAAGTATCTTATTTCTCCATCAATTTTGAAAGATAGTTTTGCAGGGTACATCAATCTGGGTTGGAAGCTGTTTTTCTTTAGGGGTTGAAATACATCACTGCAAGCTCTTCTTGCCTTGAGGGTTTGTATTGAGAAGTCTGCTGTGATTCTGATGGGCTTTCCTTTGTATGTGATTTGTTTCTTTTCTCCCACTGCTTGTAGAATTTTGTTCTTCTGTTGGATTCCTGGTATCCTAACTATTATATGCCTATGTGTAGATTTTTTTTGATCAAGGCTAGCTGGAATCCTATTTGCCTCACTTATCTGTATGTCAAGTTCTTTTCCCCTCCTTGGGAAGTTTTCTGCCATCACTTCTGTGAACAGATTTTTTATGTCATCTGCACTCTCTCCTCTTTCTCCATTGACTCCAATCAGTCCTATGTTATTCTTCTTTGCATCGTCTAGCAGCTGCTGGATTGATTTCTCATGTTCCCTTACAATTTTAAAGCAATTTTTCTTTTCCTGGTCACTAATTGCAATCTTATCTTCTATATCTGAAATTCTACCCTCACATTGGTTCATTCTGCTGCACAAACTTTCGATGGAGTTTTTAGTTTCCTGGAAATCTGTTTGCATCTGTTTTATGGATTCCATTTGTTTCCTATGTTGGGATTCCATCATGTTCCTCAGGTCCTCTATTTTTTTTATCTATGTCCTCTCTAGATTTATTAATCATGTCTTGCACCATGAGCACAATCTTTGCTGTTATCTGAGTAATTATTTCTGATTTCATTTTTCCCAGATCCTCTTTTGTTGCCAGTTCAGAGAGTCCAGGTGGTTGAGTATCAGATTTTTCCATCTCCTTTCCCTTTGGGGTTGCGGTAGGTGATCCAGAAGTCTGTTTTTGAGGCTTGTTTATGTGTCTTCTCATTTCCAGGGGGGAGGGGTGCTTCTGGCACCTGCGAGGCTCACCTTCTCTGCCCTAGGAGCATGGGATCACCTTTTTCATTCTTAGTTGCATGGATTTCCACCTTTTCTTTCCATTTTTTGATAAGGTTGGCTAAAGGTTTATCAATTTTTATTTATTCTTTCAAAAAACCAACTCTTTGATTCATTAATTTTCTGTATTGTTCTCTTACTCTCCATTGCATTGATTTCTGCTCTCATCCTTATAATTTCCTGTCTTGTATGAGCTTTGAGTTTGTTGTGCCCTTCTTTTTCTAGGAGCTTGAGGTTCTGCATTAGGTCATTTATCTGAGTTCTCTCTGTTTTCCTAATATGGGCATTCACTGCTATGAATTTCCTGCATAAAACTACTTTCATTGTGTCCCATAGATTCCTGTATGTTGTACTGGCATTATCATTTACTTGTAGAAACTGCCTAATTCCTTCTTTAATTTCCTCTGTGGCCCATTGGTTGTTAAGAAGGGTGTTATTCAGTTTCCATATGTTTGTGGGAGTTTTGCAGTTTCTTATGTTATTGATCTCCAATTTTATTTCACTATGGTCTGATAATATACAGGGGGTAACTTCAGTTCTTTTACATTTACTTAGACATGTCCTATGAGCTAGCATGTGGTCTATTTTGGAGAATGACCCATGTGCAGGTGAAAAGAATTTGTATTCTGATTTTGTGGGGTGGAACACTCTGTAAACATCTATTAAGTCCATTTGTTCCATAGCTTGGTTGAGTTCTAGAATTTCCTTGTTGATTTTTTGTCTAGATGATTGTCTATTTGTGATAGTGGGTTATTGAGGTCGTCCCCCACTACAATTGTATTAGTACTTAATTTGGTTTTTCATGTCCATTAATATTTGTTTTGTGTAGTTGGGGGCATTTGTATTTGGTGCATATATGTTTAGGATTCTCAACTCTTCCTCTTGGATTGTTCCTTTCACAAGGATGTGATCATCTTTGTCTCTTAATTAATTTTGGTTTGAAATCTACTTTGTCTACAAATAATATTTCTATGCCTGCTTTTTTCTGGGTTTCTGTCTCATGGAGAACTGTTTTCCAACCTTTTAATTTCAGTCTATGAATTTCCTTTTGAGTTAGGTGTGTTTCTTGAATACAGCATATTGCTGGATTTTGCTTCGTTATCTATTCTGTCAGGCTATTTCTTTTGGTTGGTGAATTGAGGCCATTAACATTGGTAGTTATAATTGATAGATATTGACTCATCCTTGTCATGATGTTTTACTGTTGTTAGCTCTTTTATTTCTTATTTTTTCCCCCTTTCCCTTTAGTGTCTTACCTTGCCTGGTGGCTTCCCTCTGTTGGGCCTCATGGAGTTGTGACCTTCATTGTCTTTTTCTAGGATATTGCTTAGAATTGTTTGGAGTGCTGGTTTGGTGTTCATGAAATTTCTCAGGTGTTCTTTGTCATAGAAGTATCTAATTTCCCCATCGATTTTGAAACATAATTTTGCAGGATACAACAGTCTAGGTTGGAAGTTATTTTCTTTTAGAACTTGAAATACTTCCCTCCAGGCTCTTCTTGACTTGAGGGTTTGTGTTGAGAAGTCTGCTGTGGTTCTGATGGGCTTTCCTTTGTAGGTGATTTGTTTCTTTTCTCTAACTGCTTGTAGGATTTTGCTCTTCTGTTGGATTTCTGGGATCTTGACTATTATATGTCTATGTGTAGATTTTTTTTATCATGGCTAGTTGGAGTTCTATATGCTTCACTTATCTGTATGTCCAATTCTCTACTTCTGTCTGGGAATTTTTCTACTTCTATTACTTCTGTGAACAGTTTTTTATGTCAATTGTACATTCTCCTGTTTTTTTGTGGACTCCTATCAGTCTTATGTTATTCTTCTTTGCATCATCTAGCAGCTGCTGGATTGATTTCTCTTAGTCCCTTGCCATTTTTAAGAAACCTCTGTTTTCATGGTCACTAACTGCAGTCTTGTCTTCTATATCTGATACTCTATCTTCACATTCCCTTAATCTACTGTTAATGCTTTCAATGGAGTTTTTAATCTCCTGGACATCTGTTTGAATCTGTTTCATTGTTTCCATTTCTTATGCTGGGCATTCATGGCTTCCAGCATCATTCTGAACTCATCTATTTTTTTTATCTGTTTCTGTTCTAGAGCCTCTAATCATGACTTTCACTCTGTTCACCATCTCTGTAGTTATCTGGGAAATTATTTCTGCTTTGAATTTTTCTAGAGCCTCATTCATCTGTTTTGTTACTTCCTGTGCTATCAGTTCAGGGTGTCTAGGTGTTTGAGTACCACATTTTCCCACCTCATTTCCCCCAGGATTTGCCTTTTGAGGGGTGGAAGCCTGAGTTTCTGCTTTGCTTAAATGTCTTCTCAGTTTTGTTTTTGGTACTGCCCTTGGTTTAATTCCTAGGTTGATACTTCAAAATTGCTTATTGTAAGTATCTTCATTGCTTGTGTTTAGAACCCTTGTGGAATGATTGCTCTTCAGAGGAGTCTTCCAGATATAGCTGATCTTTAGGTTTTGAGTCTCTAATGACTCTGAGGCTGTCTCAGTTTTATTATACCAGGAAGGCAATCACAACATCTTAGCCCAAATGATACAATCAGCAACACCATAGCATCAAGTACAGCTTAGAAAAATGACAATTTGTGGTAGTTATTAATCTATCACCTTTAACTCTGTGAATTAAATCAAAATCGAGGACCAACCCAACAAATGTTTATAGTGAATAAACTCTTCAATATAGCAACTTTACCCTTCAGGATGAGGAGTTAGAAGGAGTGGGGGAGTGAGGGACAGATAGGTAGAAGGATCAGGAAAGGTTAGCAGTGAGGCCAGCAAACACAGGAATGTCATGCAAGCTCTAAGAAACTGTTGAAAGCAAGAGGAAAAGACAGAATGAAAGAACAAAGATGAGAACAGAGCCACCTAACAGCAATAGGGAGACTAGATACTGTATTTACTTTTCTTTAAAACTAACGATAATCGAGAGAAGGAAAAAGAGAAAAAAAGAAAAATAAAGGAGAAATCTGAATTAGGTCCAGAAAGGAACACAAAGGGAGATGAAGAACAATGTGGGACAGTGAGAGAATGAGTGAGAGAAAGAAAAGTGAAAAGAAAAAGAAAAAAGAAGAAGAGAAAAATAAAAATTTGAAAAGAGTAGAAAAAATGAAAATTAAGAATTAAAAATAAGAGAAAAAATTTTTTTGCAAATAACAAAAAATAAAAATGAAGAGCCTCCTTCAGGGTATGTCTCTGCTCTCACAATAGACAATGTGGGCAGCCTTGTGCAGATACAATTCAATGAGGCTCAGTAAGCCATTAGCAGACCTGTAAGATTCAGGCAGATTTCTGGCTCCTAGTCCCAAGTTGAGCTCCCTGTCCTCCTGCAGGGTTGAACTCTGCAAGGTTTTACTGCAGGTTCCAGTTGCCCTTCCCCTGAAGATAGTCCAGGTTCTGAAGGTTATTATCCCTCCACTTACCAAGTACAGTGGTCTGATGTGCCTTTATTGCAGAGATTCTCTTCACTTGTCCATTGGGCTTCAGTGGACACCGAGGGGCCTGAGAGAGGCCCTCTTTCTGTTGCTCACTTCTGCTCTATCATGTGGAGCTCAGGACAATGGCCTTTATGAGCCCCTGTGCCTCTGTAGTGTGGAACCAGGTAGCAGCAGAGCCAGGAGGCAGGGGGACAGGGAGGAGGACCAGACCCATGCAGCTAAGCTGGTCCCATTGTACAGAGCATGGGAATGGAGTGGGGACTCTGAGCCATGCTGGGGTCCTCACCCTGTGCCTTCTGGTCAATATATATATATATATATATATATATATATATATATATCCGCACAAAGTGGAATGACTGAGTTGTTGTAATGCGATGTTTCTAGATAAATTTTTCTGCCTGAAACAGATTCTTGGTCTTGAATACATAGGAAGATCACTTAGCTGTGATATCCCATTATGTTGAGGGTTTGTGTTTTGTTTTGTTTGTACCTATGGCCTCTTTTTTCCTCACTCAGTTTTACTGTCTTCTCTGAAAAATTGTTAGCACTCTGCTTTCCATCTTCTTTTATTTTTATTGAATCCAAATGGAACTTACATTTTCATGGTCACTGATTATTTTGAATGAGCAGTTTCCCTGATCTAACCTTAGTCAAGTTAGTTCCAGGGATCAAATCCTCTATTTATTCACTCACTCGTTGATTCTGTCCTTTATACAGCAAACATTGAGTGACAGCTGACAATTGTGTGCCAGTCTTTGTATTAGGTCCGTGGTGGGCAAAGATCAATAAGGAATGACAACTTTATACAGGAGCTCACAGCAAGCGGGAAGAAAAGACGGAATTCGGCAATTCTGGTGTAACCTTCATAGTGGGGTGTTACTGAGAAATCATGGAACTGGGAGTCCCCAGATAAATAGGGGATTTGGAGGAAGTGGCACAGAAATTGTGACATTGAGGCTGAAACTTCTGTTTATTTCTGTCTTTAAAAATGCATTACCTTTAGAAATTTCAGAAAACATAAGAAACAGGAGAACAACCTCTCATCATCCTACAAAGATACCCATGGTTATGATGTCTCAAAGATACCTGGTGTTATTTTCTGAGATCAACTTCTGCATGGATGAACTCAGACTTTGTCAACAATCTTGTTACATTACACAAAATACATTTCCCACATCTTAAAACCTTTAAAAATATTTTCATCTGGATAGCATTATTCTATGCAGAAATACTACAATTCACTTTATCATCCCTCTGTTAGTTGTTTCCCTCTTATGAATAACACTATGATGAGTATCTCTGTATATAAATATTAGTCCATTTTCTCAATTGTTTCCTTAAGAAGAAACCCAAATGGTGAATTATAGATGAAAGAGTACAATCATTTTTAAGACTCTTGACATTCTCGTCAGTGCTCATTTCTTTCCTGATCTCAAGCTCAAGCCCCTAAGAGAGTCAGATTACAAATACGAGGATGTTCTTTTAAGAATTTTATACTTTCCTGTGTATGAGTATATGTGTTATACACATATGTGCAACAGAAACACACACACACACATCCTGACTCCCTCCTAAGAGGCAATGTGTGACTGCCTCTTGTCTAACCCAGTGGACTGTATTTGTTGGTATTTTTTGTTAGTGGTAGTTTTCTTCTATCCGTCTGTAATCTCAGGGCCTGGTGTATGGTAGGAAGCTACTATATGCTGCTTGAGTAAAAGAGAAAGAAGAAAAATGAGACTATGAAATAATAATGTTCATCTTTTAATATCATCTTTTGTTCGTTTTCAGCATTCAGGAAGACATGGTGGTAAACCCTGGCCCTAACTCTTCATGATTGAAGAACTCTTTTGCACAACACAAAGGTAAATATTTGAGTCTGCCTGGGTTTTGCTGGTGCAAGAAAAATACTCTCTTTGGAAAAATTGCTCACAAGTATCTCTTGGTTCTCATCGCAGGATGGCTTTTGTGCTTTGGTTTCAGTTTAAAACAGGGTAGAAGGTTTACCCAGCCATTGAGAATAGGTGCTTAGTGTGGCTTCTCTCTGTGCTACATTGTATTTGTGGTCGAAAGGGCAATATTGATCCTCTCTTTTCTTTTCTTTAAGTACCTAGTAAATGTCATTAGGATCCTTAAGTTTTCCTGTCTGGATTTTAACCTCCTCTAATAGATTTTCTCAGCTTGGTTTGATTTTAGAAAGGATAATGTTGCCTTTGTTTTCTCAAATGCCTGCCATTTCAGGGTATTTCACCAACAAAAGAAACCATTCTTGGTTGTGGAAAATAAAGTCAAACCATACATAAGATAAATGTTTCTACATAAGAAGCAGACCTGGAGATTTATGAGCTTAAGAGACAAGTACTATTATTTTGAGGTCCTAAACTTTTAAATGATGGTAGCACTGAATTATGTATTTTATACAGAAGCCAGGAAGGCACAATTGAAAACGCCTATTCTTTTGACAAATTACAAGCATTCATTCCAATATCTATTTCTTGTTTACTGGGGATAATGCTGAATGAATCACAGACTGGTGGATGGATGTTCCTTCCAACACTTTTAATTAGCAGCACTGCCTATTAGGATGAACAGAGTGTTGTTTTTCGGCCATAGATTACCCCTAACCCCCCTTAAATGGAATAGAAATCTTATTCACCACAAGGTAATATTCATCTCTTCCCCAGCCAGACAAGCATAGAAAATTAAACAATGGTCTGTTAAAAAGCTCAGATAATGTATTTATCATTTCCAGTTTATGTGAGTTTGCAAGGCAAATACGAGTGGGAGCTATTTGTTATGGGACCTTGGGGAAGAAGGGACTGGAGAGGGCGGTAGGAGGCTGGAGGATATGAGACCTGTGAAAATTCATTAAAAATATGAGGTGCTATTGGAGACAGAGGAAATTAATTACTCTGAGGGTTTCAAATGTCACTACTCATTTAAGTGACCTGGCGAGCAGGCTGAGAACCCTTTTTCTTGAGAGTTTGTGTAGTGGGGGAGGGAGGGAGCCAGGATTCCTCTACTGTCAATTTTTGCATTTCCTAGGTGACTTATTGACATGCTCAGCTAACTCGCGCCCCAGACTCCTCTAATGAGTAGAGTTAAATGAGAAATGCGGGTTGGAGTGGGAGAACCCTGGCCCTGAAGGCTGGCCAGGTTATTCAGATGAGCTTACCAGCCATGTAAGTAGCTGCCAGACAGAGAGGAAACCTATAATTTACCGCCGTGAAGAGAGGAGGTCGGTCATTTGAAGCTGGACTGAGTCTGGTCTTTTATTATTGCTTTTCCATCCACAAAGCTATTCTCGGAGGTGGAGTGAATTTGGAAAGACAAATTAAGGTTTTCTACCTAGGAAGACTGGGGAGCAGTAGCTTCCAAGAGCAGTCATCTTCTCTAGATTGCCTGTCTAATAAATCTCACAGATGCATTCTGTCTCCAGACAGAGGTTGAAAATATATAGATGTGTGATGACTTCAAAGTTTAAAATCAGCAAGCCCCAGAGTAATGGAGAAAAGCTCTCCCAGATGGGTGCCTCCCCTAGACTCAGGAGTCCCAGAGCTGCATCTGAGCCTGACCGTGAAGCAGCTTTGAGGCTCCATACATCAACCCAGCCCTCCCTGCCCCAGCCTCGTTGGATACTCACCAAATGGGAACAGTAATATCTATCTTACCTGACTGTGAATACCAGTGTGTCTAGAACACCCTTGAAGTAGGCACATATCAGAGAGGTGTGTGGTATCCTCATCCATATCTATTATATTCTCTGTTAATCTATATACAGTATTCTGTTTTCTTTTTTAAACATTAAGGTAACTCAGTGGTCTAGGTTCCTGCCTGGGTCGAGGTTAAGGTACTTTGCAATATTTACCTGGTCTGCTCAGTTAGAAATGAAGCTAAAGAATAAGAAATATGGTCCTCAAGACTTCTTCAGGGAGAGACTACTCACTGGTTTGTATGTAAGCCTAACCTTGGAGGAAGTTGGAGCCCTGGATATCCACCTCCAGGGAGTCCGAAAGATACCTCTTCTCCAATGGGAAACAATGCTGTGCCTTAAAATGGAGACAAAGCACGCAGTTGATGGTGAGCTGCTGATGGAATCCTGCACCACTGAAGGTGGTGGAGATGGTGGAAGGGTGTTTATCTCTTCCTGGGAAGAGATGATGATGAAGTAAACTAGAGTTGAGTCCATGGGCTGGAGAGGAGTTTTGAGAAGCCTTCGAAGGGAAAGAATTCAGGCTTCAGTAACCAGAATGGTGTACAAGTACAAGTGGGGGCAGACAGTCACTCTAAGCTTGAGAGTGATCGGCAGGCAATTGTAATGTCATTGATAAAACCATGGCCAAATTCAGGGTATAGTCCCTCACCTCAAGAAGCTCAGAGAGATAAACAATTTCTTATACAGAGGAGACAGGAATAAGCCACAAGAAGCAATGCTTGGCAAGGGGTGAGAGTGAGGTGCTGGGCCTCCAAAGATGAAGTGCTGGATGAGAAGGGCTTCAAGGCAGACGTTCTACAGAAGACCAGCTGCTCACAGTGGCACTGAGCCACAGCTGGTGTGAAAGATGCACACCTGCCCTATCACATTTCTTCAGTAAGCAGAGATGTGCACACCAACATCCACACAGTGATTTTTAAAGCCTTCCACACTGCTCTTTTCTCTTAGAAGTGGACATGGGGAATTGGCTGTCCATCCTCACTAGTCAGCCCTGGAGTGGCTGAGGTGCTGTCCTGTCCTGAGAAAGCCTAGAATGCACAATGAATAACTGCTAATATCATCAAGGCCAAAGGTTCCTTTGAGCTTTTTGGCCACTTACCTTTTAAAACTGCTTGAATGTCTGTAATTAACATAATGGAGCTGTTAGCTGTTCAGTTGTTACTGTATATTAATTTTATTTTTCCACCTTTATATTTATTTATAGCCATCATAGATGAGACATTTATGCCTTTCTATTTGACTAATAAGATAGTAAACTGCAAGAAATTGTTCCTGCTAGTCTTCCTCTTTTTTCTCTTTACTCCTTCATTGCTTCTTGTATACTTTTTCATGTTTTTATTTGCTTGAATTCCCTCTATTTACCTTTATGTTTTTTCTCTTCTTTCATATATAATCATGAATTGTCTAACTTAAAAAGAAAAGGGAGACTCTAGATACCAGGAAGTTCAACTGTGAAAATTTGGAGCATTCTTAATACTTGGTAATTGTCCTCATCTGTCTTTTTCATATCTGTGATGGGGTTGCTTTCCAAAACTGAACGTCTTGGATTCAAACCTCTGCTCCAACTCACAACAGCCTTCTAACAGTGATCAAATCAATGTCTTTAAGCTTCAGTTTTCACATCAGTAAAATTAAGGTGACAATCATACTTTTCCTGCAGGATTGTTTTAAGAATTAAATAATATGGGGACAGGGATTTAGCTCAGTGGTTCCATCGCCTGCCTCGAAACCAGAAGGTCCTGAGTTCCATCCCCCATACCAAAAAAAAGAATTAAATAAGATAATGCATGGGGAAAGGCTTGGCACATTAAATTCCAAATTTATAATGTTAGCTACTATTATTGCTTATAATAGTACATCCATCACTTATAAATCTTTAAAATACCAAAGGTAGATGTTTTAGTATTTGGCAACAAGGAAAATAGAAGCTGGGGAGAGATTCCCTGACTCTAAGCTGGTCTTAGAAAATGGAAATTCCTAGGAACATAGGCACTGAAGGCAGCTGAATCTGTGGGTGCCCAGGGACCCTTCCTGGTAGAGTGGCTGGGTGCTGAACAATCAGAAGGCCTGCAGGTTTCTGAGCTTCCACTCAGCCTGTAGAGAACATCTGGGTCAACCCTCTCCCTGCTCCAGTATTGCTTCCCAGGTAGTGTGGGAGCTTTGGGATATGCCGTCTTGGCTAGTTTGAATTGCATCGCCTACAGTTTAGTTCCTTGTATGTTTCCAGTTAGGTGGGCCATGGAGAGTCTTGGGAGAGGCAGAGGACAGAAACGAAGCAGTGGCCAATTTGCTGCTCACCTGCTGTTGTTGATCTGCAGACTCACCTAGTTAGCCTGAGGTAGTGACTAGAGCTGCGACTGTTCTCCCTTTACCCTTGATTTCTTCTCAGCATCTCCACCTTCTTGAGCAGATGTGTGTGTGTGTGTGTGTGTGTGTGTGTTAGTTTGAATCCTACCACTATAACAAAGCACCTGAGATGATCATCTTATTGAGAGAGAGAGTTTACTTTGGCAGTTAGTTTTAGAAGTTCCAGCCCATGAGCAGTGACCCTATTAATTTGAGCCTGTGGTAAGGCAGCAGTCATGATGGGAGCACATGGTAGAGAAAAACTACTCACCTCATGGCCAGGAAGCAAGACAGGAAAAAGAGGTGAGTCCTACAATGGCTGTTGAGGCTACACCCCCCCAGTGACCCAAAGACCTCCCAAGATGTCACTCCTCTTAAGGGCTCCACTCCCTCCCAATGTCGCCACATGGGACCAAGCCTTTGATGTGGCCCTGTGGGAAACATTCAAGATCAAAACCTGAACACTGTGCTTTATGCCTCAACAAAGCCCTTGGCTTCTACAAGTCACCCACATCAACAGTCTGGGAAGCAGTGAAAACCAAGGCTCCAGTTTGCACTGGATTTCATCTCATGCTTGAGGGCTCCAGACTGCTTCTGATTTCTGCATTTGTATCCATCCTCCCTCCCTGAAGTCCTGCTTCACCACCTCCAAACTCAATCCTCAGGCAGGAAACAACAGACTGCCTAACTAACTCCCACAATTGTATAAAGCCAAATACATTCAGTAAATAATGCATTTTTATTTATTAAATATATACGTACAGTATATATTATTTGTTTGTTACAGGAACAGAATCAACTGATCACTAGGAGATTGTGTGTGAGTATATATGTCTGTGAGCACATATGTATGTGTATACATATTCACACATGTATAATAATCTACTAGTGCTGTTTCTACTCCTCTGATTGAAGTCTGGTAAACTTTTAAGGATGAAGAATTCTGTACTTCATAAAGCAGCCCATTCCTTTCCCAGGATATAGCATGAAAAGAAATTACACTTATAACCCAGTTGTTGCTTTTCAGACAGGATTCATCCCACTTTCTCCTTAGGCCTTCAGCCCTTTTCCACCCTTAGTCCTCTCACAACCTTTCACTGCCATGGACCACCCCTGCTTGACTCTCATTCTCTTCCTCTATTACCATTTTGATCAGAATCAGGTTCTTAATAAAATTAACCTCATTAATATGACCATCTGGGAGAGGTGCTTCTAGCCCTTCCATTTTCCCAGAACTGTCTTCTCTTGAACCTTCCTGTGCCTTTACAAGATAAAACCTTCATTCTGATTTTCATGGGGTACACAGTGATGTAGTAGGAGAGGGAGTTGCAGAATTAGACTCAGACCAGTATCCTGAAGTGTTTCCTCTGTATTCTATTCCAGAAGGTTTAGAATTTCAGGTCTTACATTTAAGTCTTTAACCCACTTTGGATTAATGTGTGTAGATAGGGAGAGATGAGTGTGTAGTTTCACTCTTCTGCATGTGGATATCTGCTCTTCCAAGCACCAGTTATTGAAGAGATCTTCCTTTCCCTCAATGTCTGCTCTCGGTGCCTTTGTAGAAAGTCAGTTGTCACAAGGGTGGGGATTCATTTCTGTGTTCTCTATTCTGTTTCATTGGTCTAGGTGCCTACTTCATATCAGTATCATGCTTGCGTTTTTTTTGTTTTGTTTTGGTTTGGTTTTTTGTATAGCTTTGTAGTACATTTTGTAGTTAGGTAAAGTGAAGGATACCCATATTTTTAATAAAAAGAAATATCTTGAAATAGTAATAACCTAAATTCCTGTACTAGTCAGAGTCTACCATAATTCTTTACCTAAATGTTTTCTTGAACAAGTTGAAGCAATTGAGTGTGTAATGGCTTCTTTTGATATATACCTTATAAATAAAAAATAATGCAAACCAATGAAAAAGGGAAAATACTAAGCTATGAAAGAATGATTTCGTTACTAAGAATAATTCCACTCACAATAGTTTAAAAATATTGAATACCTAGAAATGATCTTAACCAAGGAGATGAAAGAGATTCAAGGGCACGGAAGAAAATGGGAAAATATGTCCTTGTTCTGATAAGGCAGAACTAATATAGTTAAAATGGTCACATTCCTAAAAGCAATCTATAGATTTAATGTAATTCTCATTAAAATAACAACTACATTCTTCACTGAACTAGAAAAAAGCAATATTAAAATTTATATGGAATCAGAAGAAACTTGGAATAGCCATGGCAGTACTGAGCAAAAGAAGCAAAGCAGGAAGCATCACAATTCCAGATTTCAAATTATACTACAAAGTTACAGTAACAAGAACAGCATGGTACTCACACAAAAATAAAATGTAGCCCAATGGACTAGAACAGAAGATACAGAAACAATACCATGCTCCTTTCCTGATTTCTTGACAGTGGGGCCAAATACATATGTTGGTGAAAAGATCAGCTCTTTAACAAATGGTGCTAGAAAAACTGGTCATTCACATGCATAAGATTGAAACTAGGTCTATATCTCTCACCCTGTACTAAAATCAAATTAATATGGATTAAAGAATTAGCTATAAAAACAGAAACATTGCAACTGCTAGAAGATAACATAGGGGAAACCCTTGAAACCATAGGCACAGGCAAGGCCTTCCTGAACAGGACTCCAGTATTACAAGAAATAATACCAAGAGTCAACAAATGGAATTTTATCAAATTTAAAAACTTCTGCACAGCAAAGGAAATAAGCAACAGAGTGAAAAGACAAGCTACAGAATGCGAAAAAATTGCGAGCTACTATTCTGCTAGAAAGTTAGCATCTAGAATATATAAAGAAGTTAAAAAAATTAATTCCCCAATACAAATGACCATTCAAAAATGAGCAGATGAACTGAATAGACACTTCTCAAAAGAAGTGTGAATAATCACTAAATATATGAAAAAAATGTTCCTCATTCACAAGGGAAATGCAAATCAAAACAAGTCTGAAGTTACATCATTCTCCACAAGGACTCAACAAACAACCAATGCCGATGAGAATGTGGGGGAAAAGGAACCCTCCTACATTTTAGATGGGAGTGTAAACTAGTACAACCACTATGGACATCATTATAGAGATCCCTAAAAAAACTAACAGTAGAAATTCCATTTGACCCAACCATGCCTCTCTTGGGCATATTTGCAAAAGATTTAAAGACATTGTACTATAGTGATACATTCATACCATGTTTATAGCAACACAACTCACAAAAGCTAAGCCTTGTAAGCAGTTTATGTGCCATCAACAGATGAATGGATAAAGAAAATATGGTATATACCACAATGACATACTGTTCAGCCATAAAGAAAAATGAAATAATGCCATTCTCAGGAAAATGGGTGGAATTTGAGAAGATAAGATTTAATGAAAAATATCAGACAGAAAGTTAATATCACATATTCCTCATATATGAAAACCCTAAAATATAAAGAGTTTAAGAAATGATAAATGATAGGAAATAAACAGGCAGACTTGCTAGAGATGAGAAAGGGGACCAGGAGAGGAAGAATAGGGGTCAAAAATGATGAAGATATGCTATATACATATACCAGTCCCCTAAAACAAATGTAATGATGGTGCTTTGCAAAACATACATTAATGAAATAATTTATCTACTTGAAACAGTTTAAAACTAACAAAAAACCAAACATAAAGAATAGGCATAACAGAACACAAGCTATTATAAAACTGACTACAATTAAGGAGCAAAAAGCTGTAGTAAAGAGACTTAAAAAGTGCTACAACTGAGTAAAAAAAAAAAGTGTATACAAATGAAATTTTTTTGAATGAATAATAGAGATGTCCATTAAAAAAAGAGCTCTGTCCTAACACACAGAGAGGATCTTCTTGTGGGTAGAGGTGGTGATTAAGAGATCACCCATACTGAGCTCACGAACCTGATTAGAAAAATCCCTGTCATTGGGCAGTGTATGGCTCCTCAATAACGATGTAGCTGTGAGGTCATGGTTGAAATCATATTTGTGACCAGATCTCATCCTGCTTTCCTACACACATTTATCATTGAGCAACAGCCAGAGTTTAAGAAATAACAAACTTGTCCCTCACACACCTGTCTGGCTCATGCTAGGTCATCAGGAAATGCTCATGGGATGGGTGCAAGTATTATGAATGCCAAGGAGCCCAAGAGAAAAGTCTAACAATATCAGTGGTCATTATGACAGCAACCAGGACAAAATGAAGTAGAAAAAAAAAGCCTAGGAGAATTACTGTCTACTAAAGATTTAACACTCTGATGTTCTTAACACCTTACCTGCTGAAGGTTCCCTCTTCCGAATGAATGAAGCAACAGGGCAGGATTAAATTGGCAGAGTGGGAAGAGGCCTGCATATGTGTGAGGACCTGAATGTTATCTTCAGGCAATGGATGGAGTTGTAACGTGAAGATTTTTATTTTTAGCATCGAGGAGGAAAATGGATTTGATCCAAGAGACACCTAGGGTTGATACGAGAAGATCAGAGCTTGAGGGAAGGAGCTGATATACAGTAAGTTTGGACCGAGAAGGCAGAGCAAAGAACCAGAATAGAGGCAAGATGATAGAAAAGAATCTATTATTTCAGAGGGCACTCCAGGAAGCGTAATGAGGGGCTTGGGGCATCTGGTCAAGATGGACCTCACTGCTCAGGATAAGCTGCATCAGAGAAGGCAACTGAGGGCTCAGGAGTCAGCCAGGAGTTGAGGAACCTACAATTGCTCCTGGGCAGAAATGTCTGCACTCTTGGGGAACAAGAAGATTCTTTAATAAAGCACATAAAATGGTACATTTGGCCTTCATTTCTGTGTTGGGGGATCCCACATCTGTGCATGCAACCAATCACAGATTGAAAATATTGGAAAAAACTGTATCTATTCTGAACAAGTGTAGACTTTTCTGGCCTTATCCCCTAAACAATCCAGCATAACAATTATTTATGTAGCACTTTCATTGTTGTAGGTATTATAAATAATCTAGAGGTGATTTAAAGTATATGCAAACCCTGGGTCATTTTCTATAAGGACTTGAACATTAACAGATCTTAGTATCCTAAGGAGTCCTGCAACCAGCCCTCTACGAATACCAAAGGATAGTTGCATAGTATATTTGTCTGCATTTTTCTGTTACTTTTTCTATTCTCCTATGGACCATGGTTTGGGGGCTTTTGGGTTTTTTATTTATGCATCATTATTTTTAATACCTACTTCTGAGAAATAAAAAGAAGAAATAAAATCCCTATGCTAATGATGACAAACCTTTCTCCAGGCATATAAGGAAGCTGTTATTATCCACATTTCTGAGAAGTAGATCAGGAAGTTGAAGCAGTTTTCCCAGTCACACAGCTGGTGAAATACAACTAGGACTTCAAGCGAGATCCCTCTGGATGAAGTTTGTGATCTGCTCACTATGTTCTAAAGCCTCACAGCCTGTAATTGAGTAGTTGTTCTCCAAAGATTTCTTGGAAGGAAGGGAGTGAGAAAAGATGCCCAATGAAAGAGAAAGAGTGAAGGGGAAAATTTCAATACAAATAGAAAGAGTTGCAAAGATTCTCTTCTGGACAGTAGAGAGGCAATTCAGACACAAATATTATTCAAAGATTAACCACAAGGAGAGAGCCCTAGAACAGAGTTGTGCTAATGAACTATAGAATTCATCCACAGGGAAGCCAGGAATTTAGCAGAAGTCAAGTATAAGGACAGAGAAAGGGAAGAGAGTAAGACAGAAACTTGGGTAAAGCCAAAAGCTGTATGGCCTGGCTCCTCTGCAGTGAGCAATCCACCCTACCCGACCTGTCCTGTACACCAGGCCTCAGTTTGCATCATACTTGCAGTACTTTCCTTTAAGAAAAATGCTTATTGTGTTTTAGAGATAAAATTTTTTAAAAAAAGAATCCAAACTCACTACTTCCAAGAGTGGGTTTGAGTGCAAGTCACCAAGATTAAGCTATTCATGCTATTCATGCACCAAACACTGTAAAGGTGTCCAGTTTCTGGCAAGATCAGTCTTCCAAGGCAATTTTCATTGGGAATTTTGTCCAATGGCAGCTGTTGATTAAGCCAAGCGTGTGTTTTTCAGTAAGCAACTTCAGGGGAAATTAAGACCATCTACAGCTTGCATGCCCCTAAATTTTTCACCTGCCTGTGTTTAACACGTGGCCCCAGTGTAGCTGTAATACTGGTGTCTTAATCTATCAGTGTCTCTTAGATGGGGACCCCAGTGCGAGGTGTCCCACTGAAGGTAATGCTCCCAGATGGCTCACAAATTACGTTCAATAAAATGTAGTCATTCTCCTCTTTTAGTTAGTCCTTGGCACTGAACTCATTTAACTCACTTAGTATCCTATTTGAGTTGTTACATCCTAAACATAGATTGATCAGAACAGGGGAACAAGCTCTCAGGGAATACGGGGAGCTTTGAAAGTGGATACCTGGCCTTGCTTTGGAACTGAAAACCCAACCTAAGTGTTTCTGGGCCAATTGTTGGCAGCACAGGCTTGGTTTCTTGGGTCATCTTACTCTGTCATTCATTTAGCCTCAATTCTCCCACTTGTAAACATGGGGCTAAAAGGTGATTGTAAAGAATAAGTGGTACCGTATATGTGGAAATACATGGTACAATATAAACAGTTATGAAGCACAGGTTGGCATCATATGTTATCAATACGAGTGTGTTGCACAATGGAAACCTTTCCTGCCTTTGGAATGTGTAACAAAGACAAATGGAATCAGGCCATTGTAGGTGTCAAAGGATTCTCAGTGGTCTACTTCAACATCCTTTAGGACAGATGAGGGGCTGGAGGCCCCGAGTTGGTGGTAACCTTTATCTGCACGGAGTGAATGGCATAGATCTGAGCCCAGCGTGCACAGGGTCTGCCCCTCCATTCTTCCACATTGGCCTAAACCTCCAGGTCCTCCCTAGTAGGCTTCCACACACTGCCCACTGTGGCCCTGGGATGGAACTACTCCAGCAGGAGCTTCACATTGCACCTGCCAGAGAGATGCCCATTCCCTTAAAGGCTGCTTGGCCCACTGTATTTAGGGAGACTTTCTTTTAGCTGCAGTAGGGGAATGATTGTCACAGGCTATAGAGAGATGACCTATCTGGTGGGATTTCTGCAAGACAGCATATTGTCCTTTTGGCACTGAAGAGAGCATCTAAAGTACCTATTGATTATGTCTCTGAAGTCAATCCACACATTTCCGTCCCTTCCCAGTACATTATACTGCACTCTCCCTGAGGACAGAGACCTTATCTATCACTCCTTTCACAACTATCCTCAGTGCTTAGCCCAATACCTGGCTCCCAAAACATGCTCAGGAGAGGTTTGTTGAATGAAATAATGGCATTGCTTCAGTTGAAACTCACACTGTCCTTCTGAAGACCCATGAAAGGCCTTTACTTCCAAGCTCAACAGCTTCCAAACCCTCTATTTAGGGTTATGGCTTCATGGTCTCATAAGTGGGACTTTTGGGAGTGGCTAGATCTAGAGTGTATGGATGTGGAGTAAGGCTATGTGATAACTAAATAAGCCTACTGATTGTCATAGCATAGTTCTGGGTGTGGATAGTGGGATCTGCCCACCCTGGATCTGGGTGGCACCACCCAAAATGCTTGTACCCCCAGTGGGATAAAAAGGAAAGGCAGGCTGGCTGCTGCTGCTTCCTGCCTACCCTGCCATGGACTGTTTCTCCTCTGTGATGTCCCTCTGCCGTGCTAATCTACCTCCAAGGCATCCAACTATGGACTAAAGTCTCTACAAACTGTGAGCCCAAATAAACCTTTCTTGGCTAGGGATTTAGCTCAGTGGCACCACTCCTGCCTCACAAGTGCAAGGTCCTGAGTTCGATCCCCAGTACAGCAAAAAAAAAAAATTAAAAATATAAAAAAAAACCCTTTCCTCCTGTAACTTTTGGGTATTGGGTATTTTGTCTCAGCAATGAGGACTTAAGACATCTTCCTTCACTCTGTGTCTGGAATGTATGCTAGAGAACTAGTATAAGTCACTGTTCTGCTGAAAACTTCTCAGTGACTTCCCTGTGCCTACTGGACTGAAAACATTCCTTAAAATAAGCTTTACAGTTATTTACCACCTTCCCAGGCTTTTCTGTAGAGTGTTCTCTTTCCCATTTCCACCTTCCAAATCATACACACACACACACACACACACACACACACACACACACACCTATATTTCTTTTGGAGCTACCTGATTACCTAAATCTGTTCTTTATTTAGTGCACTGCACTCTTTCAGTTCCATCTCTTCTACTTGGAATTCCCCTTTCTGTGTCTTCCTCTTTGTAAACTTCTACCTATGCCCCAGCTCCTTCCTCAGTTGCTCTGATGTCTTCGCCGTAGAACACATTAGGCAACTTCCCAAGAGCAGGAGCCCTGTCTCTGCATCCTGTGGATCACCAAGCAGAGATGCTCCTGAGCCCTGTGTACCTTGGTCAGCCCTGCAGGTTGTGAAGATGCCCACCCATAAAACTAAACTAACTGGTGGTGATAACAGCATCCTCATTAGACCCAAGCCACAGGAACCAGGAGAAAGAAGGTCCATGTGGTGCCTGTGAGGACACCAGTGGCTTCACAGCTCCCATGTGCTCCCCACTCAGCACTGCTAAAAGCACACATTTTCTGAATAATGAATTGTAAACACTGATTTTTATCTCACTGTCTAACTCTAATAAAGTTATCACATGTGATTGATTGTTTTTATTAATGAAAAGTAACAAAATGTCATGCTTTTGTAAGTACCTGTGTTAGTTACTTTTCTCTAGTGGCTGAGACCAAATACCCAACACCCAAATTTAAAGGGACAAGGGTTTATTTGGCTTACAGTTCTTAGAGGTTTCAGTCCATAAGCAACTGGCTCCAAGGCAGGGTGGCAGAGGGACAACAGCTCATGGTGGTAGAAGAGACCAAAAGCTACAAGAGACCTTAACGGAGTCTTTTTATCCCTTTTATGTTATTTAGATCACCAGGATTAGGGCAGTGCCAAACCAATCACTCACGTGTACTGGTTTAGTGATCACATGCCCTTAATACCAACATCATACACTCTAGATTCAGCCACCTCCAAAATAGCCCTACCTGATTTGCATGAGTCTTTGGGGGGACATTGAAACACAAGCCATAACAGTACCATTATGATTATTGACGTATTCATGAATTTCAGTTTTAAAACTAGTCAAACATATAACATGGAACTTGAAAATTAGAGAAAAGACCAAAAATAACCATGATCCTTCATTTTCATATATTTCTTTCAGGCTTTACATTACACATGTGCAGAGCATTTGATTTTACCTATTATCAAATTGAACATATGAACATAAAGCCTGGTTGACTTCACCCACATATCCCTCAGCACTTCCTCTGGTACTGAGTATCTCACTGAGAAGCAGTTTAAGAGAGCGAGTACTATTCCACTAAGTAAATAGACTGTATTGGATAGATCCACCAAATCCTTTACATAGTTGTCTCCCTATTGTGGAAGACAAGATTCCTTGAATTTTTTTTTACATTGCCATCTATTTGTGAAAATACTCTTACACTCTATCTAGTACTTTGTGCTATTGCCTTCGGAGGACTCTGACACCTATTATTAATCTGTGCACAGTCCCCTTCATGAAAATATTCAGTGCTCCTACCTGATGCCTCTCTGCCAAGGTAGGATGTCCTTGCTCCCTGCTAAGGAATTTGGTTTTGTTTGTTTGGGGTTTTTTTGTGGTACCAGGGATTGAACTCAGGACCTTGAGTTGGTGAGGCAAGCACGGTGCCACTGAGCTAAATCCCTGGCCCTCTAATAAAGAATTTGAAGATCTGTATATATGCTGGCCTTAATATCTAAGTCCAGCATTCTTTCTGTCAACCCCTGAACCCTAAATTACCCTCATCAAACCTCTTTCCTGTGGTTCAAATACACAAAACCAGCTGTCCCTCGACTGTGCACTGGTGCTAGCAAGGTAGCCTCAGCTACCTCTACCTGTACCCTGCATGTACCTGTCCCCAGGTCAGCCAGAACCTCCTCTGGGGAGTCTTTGCTAGCTCCAGAATGGTGGATTGGTTGCTGTCTTTTCCTCCTAGATTCCTCAATTCCCTCTCCATACCTCTATCGTTATGCCTACAGAATTTCACTCACAATATGACTCTCAGAAGCTGGGAAATGCATCTTTGTCATTGTTTCCCCAGTTGTTAAAACAGTACCCAACACATAGTTAAGTGTGGAATAGCTGATAAGCAAACCTATCGATAGATTTGGCAACTGGGATATCCTTGTAACATGTTACTGAAGAGAAAAATATATGCAAGTGTTGACAGATGGTGTCTCCTCTACTCCCATCTTAAAATGGCAAGATATATTATAGTACAGCACAAAGAGGAAAAGACTATAAGTGGGAGTGCTGTAAAGAAACGATATTGAAGGATATCGAAGACTCCGATTGATTCATGTATATCGTTTCAAGCATATAGCATTTTATCATTCTTTCTTTTTTCTCTTTTGCCCTGCTAGGTTGGGCATGTGGTCTGTCACTGAGCCACACCCCCCAGCCCTTACTATTCATGAATTTGATCACTCATCCTCATTAAATACCATGCATGTGCTAATTATTTCCATATTTTTATTTCCTACGGTACCACTTGCCTAAATTCAGGATTCTGTCTGTATCTTAAAACAGCTCCCTTGGGTTTCTGCTGGCAGCTCACATTTCAGAAATCCAGAACCAAACTTATGATCAGCCATTCCAACTACTCCCTCTACAACTTTCCCGGTCATAGCCAATGTCTACCCCAGTCTTCCAAGTGATCACCCACAGGCACAACGTTGGCTGCACCACCTCCACACTGTGTGCTGAAGCTAGCCACTTCACAGCACAGTCCCTGCTGCTGTAGCATTAGTGTGGCATTGTTGGTCTGGATTATAGCAACAACCTCCTGATTGATTTCTTAGCTTTCAGCCTTACCCTCTATTTTACACACATAAGCAAGGGGTACTTCCTGTCACTACTTAACAGCCTTTACTGATGGCTCATCTCAAAGTCCTTGTGTGGTATTCTGGTCTCCTCAGTCTGCCACAAGAAAATATCACAAACTGGAGGCTTGTAACAATAAATATTTATTGTCTAACGGATCCGGAAGCCAGAAGTACTAGGTCAAGGGGTCAGCAAATTCAGTTTCCGGTGAGGTCTCTCTTCCTGAATTGTAGTCAGCCACCTCCTCTCTGTGTCCTCACCAGGCATTTCTTTGTGCACATTCTGCAAAAGAGGACAGCTCCGGTGTCTATCCCTTTCCTTATAAATGACACCAGTGTTATGGAACTTAAGTCCCAGCCTCATGACCTCATTAAACCTTACTTAAAAGCCCTGATTCAGTACCATCATACTGGTAGTTGCGGCTTCAACCTATGAATCTGGGGGGACACAATTCAGTCCTGGACACTTGCCCTCCAACTTCCCATGCAATTCTCTGCACCTCTCCTCACTGCCCTCTGTTGCTCCCACAAACCACATTCGTGTGGCTTCATGAACACATCCAGCAACTCCCAACCCAAGGCCATTGTAGGGAATGTCCTTCCACTGGCACTGTGCTCCAGATATCACATGGCTGGGCCTATGTGTCCTTCAGGCCCCTCTGCCCCAGTGACACTCATATTCTGTTTCTTCTTTGACCCACCCCACTGTAGCCTCATCCTCTGTACCTTGCTCTACTTTTCACTACAACATTTCCATCACTTACTGCTATGAACTTGTTTGTGTATTCATCTCTCTCTCCTCCCCTCTTGTGGCAAAGTAATAATAAGCTCCATGAAGGCAGGAATTTTATATTTCTTTGTTTCCAAGTTTTTTTGCTGAAATACAAAAGATGCACAATAAGTAACCACTGAATAAACAGAAGTTTCTTGAATACTTATTTTATTTCAGCCTCAAGCCAAACCTGCAAGAGATTAGGCAACATATTTGTTCTATTTTTACAGAGGAAATACAAATAATTTATGTACATATTAAATTTGTAAACTGCATATGTATATAAATTATAAATTTTATATTTATGCATACAGTTTCATTTGGTAGGTGCTAAATATTGCTAAGGGATATGCATACTGTCATTCTTGCTTCTGTTTAATCCTCAGAGTAATCCTAAAAGATTATGTATTATTATCCCTGTTTTAACAGAATCACTTACGCTTTAGAATGGTTCAATAACTTGCCCAAGGGACCCATGACCAAGTGATGGCCTGGATGTGTGCACCCTAATCCCACTTCAAACAGCAAGTTTTTATCTCCTGTTATAGCTCATATCCTATCAACACAATGCCCTGTGCCAGGTGCTACATTAAATCTGACAATTCCACCATGATTACCTTCATTTCAAAGATGAGATCACCACCACTCTAAGATGTTTATTCTTTAGGGTCACACCCAAAGGACCTAAAAGTCTGTTTGTCAAGTGCCAGCCCCTCCCTTAAAGAGCCAGGTCTTGAACCAAGAACTTCATTCTTCCCATTGTCCTACCTTTATGCACCAGCTGCCTAAATTAACCACAAGATCCAGGATGCTCCAACCATGACACATATTTAAGTTTATATCTGCAATTCTGCTCTCAATAGGCACTTGTGAAACAGAAAGTTTGGGTGATAAGGCAAATTAATATATCCGTTAAAAATATCGACCAATTTTATATGATCTAATCATTTTTAAAAGATCGTTCAGTCTCTTGCAGGTTAGGTCAAGCTTTTATACCTATTCTCTTTCTTCTTAGATACCTGGAAAAATGTATGTGTGTCTCCTTCAGCCTCTCTCCCTGCCTCTAATGGCATAGCTTAGGTTCAAGAGTGGGGTAGGATAATTGAATCTATTTTTCAGACCTTCATCGGTGGGCTCTATTCTGGGCACATATTATTAGAATTGTGAGAACCAGACATTTTTTTTAAGTAGAGGTTGTTGGGCTGAGCCAGGAAGATTATTAAAAGACATTACAATACCAGCTTTAGAAAATACATAGGCCACCTGGATTCCTCCCCTTCCAACACAAAGCTTATTGAAACTCCTTTCCAGAACCAGGCTCCTCCCTTGGGCTGCCTTGTGCAGCCTGCTCTGACCACGGGTGTGCCCACCTCACATTGATCTCAGAGTGTTTCCCAGGCCCTGCTACAGCAGTGTCACTGGGAACTGGGAAGACACTGGGACTCTCAGCTCCACCCAGAGCCCCGGATCAGAATCACATGGGGAGGGGACTCCTGAGTGCTCACATTTGGGAAGCCATGAATAGGGAAAACTGTCACCTTCACCGCCCCTCTGATCCTTTCAGGTGCTAGACAACAAGGAAGATCCTGTGGCTCGCTCAAGATCCTGCTCTTTGTTGCAGCCACCACTGAGGCTGACAGAGAACATCACTCAGGAGCTGGATCTTGGCATCTTGAGCTTGGCTCAGGGAACAGGTTAACTGTAAAACACAGGGATAAGCCACACTTGTGGGTAGCTGCTGTCTGCTTTAAGAAAAATCTCATTACTAACCTTTCCCATTCTGGTCATATCTTTGCTCTTACCTAATAGAGCATAATAAGCACTACTATTTACTCAAGTGCTATTTACTTGAAGCCTAAAACGAAATTTTTGTTCACATAATGCGTTTGAAACAAATAGTACTGCAATTCCTACTGAAAATAGCAGTTTCCAGCTTCCCACCTACCCAGCACTCTGAGACCTTCATTCCTTTAAACTTTCTTCTACGATACAACTTCGTAGATCTACATAGCACATTTATATCGCTATTTCTTCAATAGAAATTCAATTTCAGGCAGAATCTTTTGACTTCCTCTTATGGTAGGTGAGAATGGGGGTCTCCTGAGTACCCCTTCTCCCCCTCTGTTTCCGTTTTACCTGCCTTCCTTGGTTTGTGTCTCCCAAGCAGGAGGTTCTTTGGAGAATCAGTGAGTTTGTTGTTGGCATTAAACCCTGCTGTCCCTCTCTTCCTGGATGCCTGGGTTGGACCTTCATCTATGCTGCTTTTCCTTGCAGTGCAAGGAATACATTGAAACCTTCCATCCCTGTGGTAGCTCAGGGTCCAAGACGGCTGAAGTCCATTTATGCTAAACACTGCTAAATGCTGAACACTGCTAAAGACAAGATTTACTTTTCTGTTTTTTTAATAACACTTTGCAGTATTTTAGTAACTTGTCGGCTAGTAATTTATAGTGGAATAGTGGTATGCTTATTATATTTTCATAAATTAATGATTTTTATGGATGCTTTGTGTTGTGTATATAAACTTTTGTATTTGAAGTGCAATTTCAATGCTACAGTTCTTAAATTCCAGCTTTACCCTTCTTTCACTTTGGGATCGGCTGGGAAGGTCTTAGGTTCAAAACAGCAATCCTAATAATCATATTCCTTTAGAACTACATAGCCTCCTGAATTCTTACCATGTCCTAGTTATTATTCTAATCCTTTCCATGTATGATTCACTTAATTCTCTCACGATATTTGTTCAGTGGGTACTGTTGCTGGTACCATGTTATAGGTGAGAAAAATGAGTCACAATGAAGTTAAAATCATTTGCAATGAGATTCACACACAACCAGGCAGCATTTAACCACCCCTTATAATAATTCCTTATATGTCATGTGGGGGCGTTTCAAGACCTCCCCCCCCCAATGTTTAAGCCTTATAGCAGTTCTGCAATTTAGGTATAGCAGGTCTCTGACCTCCCTAGATCCAGTAAAACTCAGATAGTGATTTCCTACTTGCTACAGGCCGTCCCCTCACAAGCCCACAGTGGAATGCTTACACCTGCCATCAGTCCATCCTATCTCCTGGACAGATAACTCCATACCTGTCCCATTGTTGATGCTTCCTCACCACCTACCAAAGGGGCTTGCATCCTGCTAATCTGGGGCAGAGAAGTCACCAGCCAGAGGCAGACTCCTTGTCCTTGCTAATTTGGGCTACTGACCCCTTCTTGGGGCCACTGATCCTATCACTGGGCCCTGGTACTTTTATGAGCTCCATGTTATGTTCATCTGAGATTGTCTGACTCTATCTTAGTGCTTTGAATGATACAGCAAGATAGCAATTGTTATTTCAGTATTATTTTATATACTACGAACATTTTATTTTGAAAGTTTGCAGAATTTGTAAAATAGAAATCTCAAGGAAACTAAGTTATTTAAAGTACTTGAGGAAAACCATGACTACATTACAAATACTGGGGAAATTATAACTGTAATATAAATTGGCAGATAAAAGTCAGTAAGATAAATATTCCAACTATTAACTAAATAGCCTATAAATTAAGAAAGTATAATCATGGAAGTTGAAAATCAAATATTATTTGCTCTTTTTAAAAATGTGCCAGCTAAAATATAAAGTGGGTCAGTGACATCATCGAGTTGCAAACATACTTCGGTGCATGCTTTTCTTGCTGCAGAAAAAGCTCTTTCTTAGATTTTCTGACTAGACAGAAGAATGATAAGGAGACACATAAAACCTAACCCCAAATATTTCCCTCTGAATTTTATCTTCAAATAATCTTACCTCTTATCTGATCATTTGGAGGAGTTCTCCTTTGAACTACCCTTCCTCCCATGCCCATCCCAACAAAGACTGTAGATTGTGTGTTAATATGGAGCTAAATTTCTCCTGCACCACCACCCCCAGCTGCAGGAACCATTTGATCTGTCTACAGCTTGTGTATGTATTTTTGTTATTAGTAGTTGGTGACTCTGAGGCAGAAATCCCTGTGTTCATTTCCATACCATCACATCCATACCGTACTTTCTCAGAAATTCAGCAGTGGTAATGAGTATCCATTCCATACCTTGCAAGACCACATATAGGTGCTGACTGCAATCCACAATGCCCTGGACCTGTCTAGACTTGTAGGCTTTGCACCAATTTGTCTTTTCATATAATTTGAATAATTAAATAATTCTTACTCTACAGATATAACCTTAATTTCCGATTTTACAGAAATTAAAATAGCACACCAACAAATCTATGGATGTTTCAGCATTTAAAACTGGTGAGTGGGCTGGGAAGCTAGTCTGGGCCTTGCTCCTTCTGACTCCCTGTACAGAACACCCAGCATGCTTTGCACCTAGGGCGCCATCCTTCCCAAACCAGGGGAGTGGTACTCAGGGAGACGTAATTAGCTGGCAAGGCTCAGCAGTGAGGCTTGAACCCTGTTCTTCTGATTCTAAAGACAGATTTACATTCTCTGTCAGACTCTTACTAAGTTACACTTTCCTTTCGATACAAGGAAACCCCATCTTATCAACTCTGTAAGAAACAAACGGCCGGCAATTATTTTTTTTTCTCAGCAGAAATCGTTAATTAGCTTAGAGTAAGAGACAATTTTCCTGAGGTGAAGGTTGTCAAATACCTGAGTGAGCTCTTAAGGTAGGTTATAAAATTTCCCCTCCTGTCACTCTTGAAAATAATTGTGATGAGGAGTTTTAAAATTTATACAGGTTCCAGATGACCTCTCAGGTTCTCCTCATACTTTGCTGTTCTGCAGGTCTTTGAACACTTAGGACGAAGGAAATCTGAAGTCCATTCCCCTGCTACTTAGTCCTTTGCTGTCTGTTTCCTTACACATGAAACATCTGGATGACAAAGCCAAGTGGCTTTTTGCTCTGGCTTTGAGCCTCGTGGACCTGCAGATTTTGCTACGCCATCATCAAAGCATCCAAGTGGAAGGGATATCTCAAGAAATTGGAAATAATCTTGGTTGCCTTTCTTTATTTGCTCCTTTCATCTTTTTTTCTGTTTAATAAGCACAAAATAAATACAGAACTGATTTTTTTATTCTGAAATGTTATGAACATTAAGCTCTGAGTATTATCAGGGGAATGCATTTCATTTGGACTCCAAGGAGCCCTAATGTAATTTTTTAAAGAAAAAAAAACACAATGTCTGTGATGTTATGACAATTTCTTTTTTACTGCAATGGATCTAGAAGGCCTCCCTCTGGCAGGTCCAGTATTTTCAAATCTGCTCAGGATTTGGGAAGCCCTTGAGGTATCTGGAGCACTAAATCCTGACTACCTAGGCAGTGTCTGAGAACATTTGAGACTGTCTGGCTGTAGAAGTTTCTTTCTATCATTTTTCAGTCATCTGCTATGCACCATGCTCTAGAATGAGCTGTCAACATGGCTTCTTCATTTGACTGAGAAGCACTCCTAACCATTAATTCATAGTGTCCCACTTTCTTATAAGCCAGTCATGATGGACTGCAGTTGAATGACTTCCCCATCATCATCCTGCCAGCAAGTGACAAAACTGGGCTTTGAGCCAGGGCTCCATGGTTTCCACATGCAGGCTCTGCCCACTACAGCATGTGATTTTCACACCTGTGCT
Organism: Heterocephalus glaber; assembly: GCF_053883595.1. NCBI lineage: Eukaryota > Metazoa > Chordata > Mammalia > Rodentia > Bathyergidae > Heterocephalus > Heterocephalus glaber. Next base: position 11,284,137 of record NW_028258299.1, read on the forward strand.
CCTGGCCAGTCACTGTGTGTGTGGAGCCTCACCTGCCCTCTGTGTGCTTGGATCCTCCGTCTGGGCCTACACGGTTCAGGTCTTTATTGGAACTTGGTAAGCCACCAGCTTCCTGTACACTTGGCTGGAAATAAGAAACCCAGCCACATCCCATCCTCTCTTTATCAATCAGTAATGTGGCACCCATCACACCTGCCCACTCCAGGGGGAAACAGACGCCCACACCTTTGAAGCATTCTTAGACTGAGGGCCAGGGTCGGGATGAGGGCAGCCTGAAAAGATGACCACAGGGCAGTGCAGCATGTGGTGTAACCAGGGGCAGTCAGGGTGGCATGAGAACTCCTGAAGTTAACCTCGCCAGGGAAATCTGGGAGGGCCTTGCGGAGGGGGTGCTCTGGGCACCAAGTCTTGAGGATGTTTGTGACGAGCAGGACTGTGTTCCCCCAGAACTCATGTGTTGATGCTCTCACCCCAAGTCCAGGAGGGTGTGATTGTGTTTGGACCTGGGGCCTTCCAGGAGGAGGTTAAGGATAAATAAGGTTGGATGGGTGAGCCCTCATCCAGTGTGACTCATTTTCCCACAAGATGAGGACATTTGGACTTAGAAAGAGACACAGCAATGTATGTACAGGTGGGAAAGACCCAGTGAGGACACAGCAAAATGACAGCCACTGTCAGGCCGAGGAGAGAGGCCCCAGGAGAAACCAAACCTTTCAACGTCTTGATCGTGGACTACCAACTTCCAGAGAAAACAAGTGTCTGTGTTTTGTTTGCACACTCTTCCTCCTTTCCCTTGCTACCAAGGCTGCATTAGCTCCTGGACTGTCCTCCCCTGACACCCGTCACATCTTTCTCTGCTGTCCCCACCATGGCAGCACACTAGAGGACTCATGTCCCTTCCCTAATGAATGGTGCGGGGTTTGTCATATGAGCATCTCAGCCAGGGGTCACAGGAAATCCACATCGGCTTATAAACATTGATACTGGCAGGCCACAAATAGCTCCTGGGCACTTATAAGAAATGCATGTCTTTCTGGAATATTCTTTCTAATCTTTTCGTAAATCAACTCAGAATTTCTACAACATGTAACAGGAAATGTGTCCCTTTGTGTAATGCAGTATAGAGGGGAGAGCAGTTTATAAGAATTGTATGTGTTTCTGAAGATTTAATTACTTATATAGTTTTATGCTTTTAATCAAACGTTTAAAATTTGTAAGAGCTTGGTGAAAGTAGAAAATTCCTAAGGAGGCAAGTGAGGAGAGATCAGATAGACTGCTAATTAAGTTCATGTCTGTTCAGTGCTTGAACAGCGCTGGGCACATAGTAAGTACTGTGTGAGTGTTAGACTTAATAATTGCTTTGAGATAAAACTGAGACCCTCCAAAGCACAAAAACCCTTGAAAAGATTGAAGAAAGAGAGTCAAACTGGAAATGAGAAGAATAAAACTTTGCACAATGAATTTGATGAGAATACCTGATAAAATGACCAATACGAGGCAACACACAGAAACCGCATAGGAAACACAGGTTGCAAGTGTGAGCATGGTCACAGGGGATATTGGGAAATGGGCAAGAAAGACTTTTGGAGTGACTAGTACAAGGGTCATATAGGTATGTGACCAAACCGTGATGGGTGATTTATGAGTTTTTAATTTACTTGTTGATCTTGCCAACAGATAACGAGTTTCCTAGGGGAAGAGATAGGATCAATCTCCCTTATTTCAATATTTTCAGGGTTCATTGCCTAATGTTGAGTGGCCACTTGGTGAGCCTGTGTTGAACGAAGCAGAGAAAAGAATGAATGGTAAAAAGAATGAGTTACAAGTCATAGGTTGGACAGGAAGTGGTGGGCAAGAGCTCACTAAGATGCCCACGGTATCTGCCACGTTTCTGTCCCCATCTGAGCTGCCCATTCCTTTGTGTCTCCTGATGGTGACTTTTGCCTGGCTACGGAAATGAATAGCTAACGCTTGCCCAGACCTATACACTAAATAAATGCTTCCTGACATGCCAATGCACTGACTTTGAACTTGAAACACCCTGAAGTGTTAGGCAAAGCAAGAGCTCTTTTATCTCTTCATACCCATGAGGAAGCTGAAGCTCTGTGCCTTGCCAAAGGTGACGTGCATGGCTTACATTAGGCAGAGTCGGGACTCAGTTCCAGATGGTCTCTGTCCACCGCATGTGTTTTCATGTCACCATCGCCTGTGGTACACAGAAGAGGCCACAAGTACAAGTGCATTTTGAAAAGCCTTTTCACAGAGGTAATAGTTGAATGTGGGTCTGGAGCCATCAGTTCTTAGCATCTATTCTAGCAGGGTAAGTAGTGCAAGAAGCAGTGATAATTTTGGAGATCTATGGCTGAGGAAGACAGGCATTAAGATTTGTGCAGGACCACAAGATAAAGGCTGACTGCTCACCCACTTTCCTAGGGTTTGGCATGATGCAGTATTCTCCAGAGCTTAGGATCAGAGTAGTACATGCCCAGCATGGCTATGGACACAGGCTTCGCTTCCAGTCCTACTTATGTCCCTAAGTCATTATGCAGCCTGTGAGAAATCTCCTTTTTAGCTTTCAATTCAAAATATTAATTAAACTCTGTGACTAAGTTATGAGTCTACAGTGATTTAAAAAAAGATATTGCTTCTCCCAATACTAGTTGTCTAGTAATAAACAAGGATATAATTTCCTATGTAACCAGTACATAAAAGTTGCTATAGTGGTTAATATACAAGCTCTTTGCAGATGCCTGGCCCGTGATAATTGCCCCAACATCAGTAGCTGTGTTATGGATGAGTGAGTTTGAACAATAGAGATGTGCCACACTCTGTGCCTGATTTGAACCGATTTATTATAGCTGGTGGCCGAGGGGGGCTAGCGCCCAGAAAGTTTCCTTGGCAATGGGAGGCAGTTTGATTTCTCCTTTTAAATCCTGATTTCAGCTGGGGAGGGCTCAGGGGAGAGGAAGCAGAATCTTACAGAGGCAGAACCATGCCAGGTTAGTTGGGGGCACAAGGAAGTTTCACACACACTAGGTGAGCTACAAAAATTCCTGAAACTACAGCAAGTATACTGCCAAGCAGGATGTGGGGATTTGGGTGCTTTGTTCAAGCGCAAGCACTTTGTTCAAGCACAGGTACAAAATGGCATTGAGGCACAAGATGAAGTTGGGTTGGCTATTACAGCTGTATATAGGTACTTGAGAGGCATGGTATGTCGGTTAGGGCTTTTATATAATAGAATCAATAGTCTATCTAAAGATATTTATTACAAGAAATTAGTTTGTGTGGTTATGATGGCTGAGAGGTCCCACTGTTTGTCATGTACAAGCTAGAGGCCCAGCAAGGCCATGAGTGTGATTCAGTTCAGGTCTAAAGGCCTGAGACCAGGGGAGTGAAAGACAGAGCTTCCCATCTGGATGTGAAGGCTGAGTACCGGGCGCACCAAGGGTAGAAGATCCTGTCTCTCAACAAGCAACCAGGCAGGAAGCTGAATTCCTCTTTCCTCTACCTCTGGTTGTATTCAGGCTCTCAAAAGGTGGGGCAGTGCCCATCCACACTGGGAAGGGCCATCTACTGTACTGAGTGAAATGCTAATCTCATCTGGGAACACTCACAAGGACACGCCTGGAAGTAATGTTTAATCTAGGAACCCTGAGGCAAATCCAGTGGGGACCTAAAATTAACCACCTCATATGGATCAATGGACTGAATATTTATGTCCTCTTGAAATTAACATCGTAGAAATCATAACTTCTAAGGTGATGGTATTTGAGATGGGCTTTTGGGGGTGATTAGATCCTGAGGGTAGAGATCTCACTAATAGGATTAGTGACCTTACAAGTGCAGAGAGTGCCACACCCCTTCTGCCCTGTGAAGACACAGTGAAAAGACCACCATCTATAAACTCAAAAGCAAACCATCACCTGACACAAACCTGCCAGCACCTGGATCTTGGAGTTCCCCACCTCCAAAACAGTGGGAAGAAATACCTGTTGTTCATAAGCCACCCACATCTAATGAACTAACATTTATGGGAAGGTTCCACCTGACCACTCCGACCTCCATGGCTCTGTGTGGTCCAACTCAGGAGCTGCCAGCACCCAGTCTTAGACCACCTTCTGCTACTAATGCTCCTTCCCTGAGCTCCATTCATTAGTGCCTTCACATCCCTTAGCCATTTTAACCACCACAACCTCCCCCGGGGGTGTGGTCATTTCCTAATTATAGCTGCAGTCATTTTGCCCACCAGCAATTGCAGATGCAAAACAGCAGCCTAGAGGTGAGCTGCCTCATGCCCTCAAGTTTAGAGATCCCTGCTGGAGGGCACTAGGCATTGGCATGGACGCCTCCACTGGCTCCTCAGTGCTCCCCATTTAGACACTCCTCCTGGACTCAGCCTGGAGAGCGGCTTCCCCAGCTGAGGTCTCTGGAAGCGTGGTGACTGTGATCCATTAAAGCAAACTTGGGGAAGAAGCATGGATCCAATAGTGAGCTTTCCATAAACTCAGGTCCATTGTAAACTGACACCCTTTATTCTGATTCTGCATCATACTACTGCTGTTGTTAGATGTCACTTATTTCACAGAGGCATAATGCTTTAGAGATTGGGCAAATATCCCTATATTGCAAAACAAAACGTTTGGCTCTGGCTTTAGGTTATATTTTGGCCCAGAAGATCCAACAACAGAGCTTTGGTACTGAGGCACGACAGGTATAAAACCATCAAAACTGGAAGGCTTCTCCTTTGACCACCCCTCCCCGAAACACCATCTTCACCTCCTTCTACCCCTTGCCCCTTCCCTTCCTTCCTTCAATCTAGCAGCACCTGACTTACCCTTCTTCCCAGTCCTTAAACTCTCTGTAATCCCATGTGTCCGTCCCTGCTTATACCTGTACCTGGACAGCTACTTTCTCCTCCTCAAGTGCACCTTGAAGCTTCAAGCTTTAGCATCCTCCTGTGTCCTGTGATGTCCAGGTGCTCACTGATGCCCACATAACATTCTCCCTCCTCAGCAGTGTGCTTTGCTTCTCTGTTTGCATGTCCTGTGATCCCTTCTCATCACTTAAGCAGAGAGGTCCCATGGCTTCTTTGTACCAACTCATTACCTCTCCCAGGGCCACACTGTTACTGGGGACCTGGCAAGTGCCAGACAGAAGGAGGTTGAAATAGACAGAGAATGAGGTAGAAAGACAGCAAAAACAGAGAACCAAATCCAGTGGTAGAAGACTACACACAAAGACAGAACCAGAAACAGAAAAAGGACCAGGATGGGTTAGATAGAGAACAGGAGAATGAGAGAGGGAAAGGACTATGTTTTTTGAAAAAGAAGAAGAAAGTAAAAAGCAAAGGAGTGAGGTAAGGAAGGAGAAAAGGGAAATAGGAGGGAAAGTGGCTCTTGGACGTGTGTGGTTTCTGGCTGCTGTAGGGATGTGTTCTGTAGGTTGCACAGCTGTGGGAGACAAACCAGCCTTCTCAGGGCAGACAGCCCCTTCCCTCCAGTCATTCTTCTTTAGCACATGCAGGGGGCTTTGACTTCTTGTCCATTTTTCTTCCTATAATTACTTGAATAGATTTGCATTAAATTATATTTAGATTTTCATCATTTCTGTAATTTCCCAAGATAAATGAAAAGAATCTTCCAAAAAATGAAAATGTTGTAGACTGTGTCTGTAACCTTAGAAACTGGCAATTTATTAGAGAAAGAAGGCATGTGCTGCTTTTGCAAAAATACTTTATTCCAGAGGATAGTACCAGTATATATGTAGGAAAACTATCCAATAAGGTCTTGAATGACAATCTGGAGTAACTTAGCTCTAATTTAAAGGGTTTTTGGATAGAAATATATATGCTTTGTTTAGTGCAGCTCGTAATGCACCCCTAGAGCCTATGAACTATGCTATGAAAGCATTCTTCCTGATGTGACAAAGGCTTGCCGCCTGTTAGTATAAAGCAAGGTTGAGGCTGATGGATCACTGAACTCTAACCTTTAACTTGAAAAGATACAAGGAAAAAGAAAGTAATCAGGAAGCTTTGAGAGCCTACTCTGTATCCGATGCTTTAATGCATCCTTCCATTGAACTCCAGCAACCAACTAGCTCCTACAAATGAGGATTGCTCCTCTATTCACTGCCCCGGAAGGTGAGCTCCAGGGAGGTGGAGCAGTGAGCCTGGGATCCCCAAAGAGCCTCTTCGGGCATTCAGATGCCATAATAAGGTACGGAAGGAAGTCCAAAGTCTCTGTAGCCTGCCTCACTGGAGGAGAGAAGCCTTGTTTCTTTGGATTTGTTTAAAGAGCTGAACTCTGTGGAATGCTTGCTGAGTGGCAGAGAGCCTTTTGTAAGTGAATTGCATGGATTCTCTTGTTTGCACTTCACAACAGTCCTGGGAAGGAAGTATGCTATCTTGAACCTCTCCTGGACTCTTCTGTCACCCTAGAGCAACACCAATTTGACCTAAGGTCACAGGCTGCTGTAAGAAGATAGTAGTTTGCAGAACACACTGGAATTGGAAAATACTGGCACAGCCTAAGGACATTCAAATTCACCTCCCTGGTCAAAGCAGGCTTTCTATGTGCCTTGTTTATTCCCCTGCCTGGTTTCTTTACCCCACCCAAGAGGGACAAGGGGCAGTGAGCCACATGCCTGGAGCATATGCCACTCAGTTTGCTTAACCTGGCAGCATCTTTCTTACTCTATTTCAGGACAATACTGTTGATCCTCCAAACTCTGGTGTTTCAAAACCATCCATTCCACCTTCCCACAGCTTTTAGATTAGCTACATACAGTACTCGTGTCATTACAAGATCCTTAATTGTTATTAATTGCCATTGGAGGTGATGATAATTAACTTACTGTGATGAACCGCTGGCCCACCATCCTGGTGTGGATATCTAACGTGTGTTTGTTTGAGGAGATCAACACATTTGATAGGGACCTCCATACCTGGATGATGAAGAAGACCTAGTGTAAATTCATCTGTATGTCCAGAAGTCTGCCCCCCTACTAGCTGATCCCAATCTGTGGCCTGGACTTGAGGTCAGGTTTGCTCTCAGCTCTGGGTGCCCTGCTGCCAGGCCACTTTTGCTTGATCAGAACAGCAGCTCATTTGATGACATGCCAGCACGGGTTTCGAACACCAGTTGCCGCTCCAGTGATGACAGATTTGAAGGGAAAAAAAAGCAGCAGTGATCATTTAATAACTTTATTATGAAGACAAATAGTCCTTGTATAAATCACCCTCCCTTATTTGAAGAACCTTGCTTATTCAGACACGGAGGCAACAAGGGCCAATCTAAGAAATGTACCATAAACCCTGAGTGGCCTTAGGAAGACCTTGAGGGATCCCCACCAGCGGAAACCAGTGCGCCCCCTCGGGAGGTTCCCCAGAATAGGGATGGCCATTGCTTCAGCCCTGTGTGGGCTTGGTCCTGACTACAGGAGGCTTGCCATAGGCAAGAAGTTTGGACCTCACATGTGAAGTTCTTGAGAACATCCCAAAGGAAGTCTCTAGCAGCCTTTTGCATGGGATATGCTCAAAGAACCAGGGAGAAGAAAAGGGTGGTCAGGAGCACACTGAGCAAGTGCCATCTGTGTAGGAGGTAGCTGTCCTGTGCACACCTCGTAGAGAAAATTTCCTCCATGCTTCACAGATGTGCAGGCCTAGAGCAGCAAAATGCTTAAGAGTATCAGCTTTGGAACTGGGTGGCCCTCACTCTAGTCCACAATCAGACCGACTTTAGCTGTGTGACCCTTCTTGGTCAAGATACTTAACTCCTGTAGGTCTCAGTTATCTAGCCCATAAAATAAAGAAGATAACAGTAACTACTACATAGATTTGTGGTAATGATTAAATAATATGTAGTAAATAGTTTGCACAGAAAATGTTCTATATATTATCTTTAGGTTACCTGTCATTTCTCCACTTAACCCATAAAGCATAGGGGCTCGTCAGAGGTTAGTATCTCACCCACAGGTACACAGTTCATACTGCAGCCCAGAGCAAGCTTCTGTCTTTGTCTGACCTGCTGCCCTTGTCTAGCTCTGAAGGTTTTGTGCTGAATAGGAAATGCCAAGACACACACAAGGGTATATGGGGGAAAGATGTCTTACAAGGTCACCCTTGTTTCATTCCAAACCAGAGGGAAGGACTCTCCCCCTCCACCTCCAAACCAGCTGCCTTCTTCAATAGCAAAATTAACACTCCCCAGATGTATAATGGGAGATAGAGAGTCTTGTTTCTGAAATTGGTTGCAAACATGAAGGCTCACCTTTTGGTTTTTGTTTTACTTTGCTTTAAATACTTCAGTAACACATGCCTGTCCTCCCACACCTCCTATTTCTCATCACCCATCGCTTCACACATTCCAGTTACCTACAGGACATTGGAGTTTGTCATCCCTGCCAAAGGCAACTGGTGGACTCCAGCTAGAAGTCTTGCTCCATGTCCGGGTCTGCATATGTAATTCACTCAAGAAAAATAGGCAACAGACTGAATGTGAGCAAGCCACCACTGGTTAGTTCAGCTAATATCTGAGTGAAGAAGAAGTATTTGAGGGCCTGGTCGGTATCAGGCAAGGGAACCATATGATTGATGAAGTGCTGCTAGTCGGGAAGAAGTTGGGTGCTTACATTCGGAGGGGGTCAGCCGCTGCCTGTAGCGAGGATTCCCTTAGCACCAAGGACTGCAGTGCCTTCTCCATTTAGTAAACACTTACTGAGAGCCTGTGAGATTCACCTCTGTGCCAGCTACAGAGGTAGGGAAGGGCTGGGCCACACCCTCCCACCAAGCAAGAGGCTAGAATCGCCTCATCTGCCCCACCCCATCTGGGAGTCCCCAAGGAAACCCTGCTGGGAGCAGCCACAGCTTTCCCCAACTCTGCAGTAATGAAAATGGCTGAGCAAGGCCCGCTGTTGTGCAGAGAAGCCAAGAGTAATGGCGGTGCAGGGCGGGGTGGGTACTTTTTCAATGAGACTCTCCCAGCTTGCCCTCCCCCAACAAAGGGAAAACAAATTGTTGAGGCAAAAGAAGACCTTTCATTGTTATCAAGCCACATCTTTCCCTCCCAGAGCTCATACACACACACACACACACACACACACACACACAGAAGCATGCACACAAACACAAATGTGGTTTCTCTCTCCTCAGCACACACACACTTCAATCTCACCCTCTCTTCTTTCACACACACACACACACACACAGAAGCTCAAATGCATGCATTGTCTTTCTCACATACACGTGCAAAGCTGAAGCACATGCGTACTCTGTCACACACACACGCACACACACACACTGTCTTATACACAAACCCTCAAGTGTCTGTTTTCCCTCTCCACACACACACAGCCACAAGTACACTTCTGCTCACTCACTCTCTAATAGGCACACAAGTGACCTAGTCTCTGACCCAGACAGAAGCTGGGGAGGAGAAAGTAGGACAGTGGGCAGACTTGTCAGGGAGGAAGCAGCAATCTGGAGCAGCCAGCTACTCCGCAGACAAAAGCTTTGCCTGTGTTGCTAACCATGCAGACTGTGGGTGTGTCTCAGCTGCCCTGCTCCCAGCTGCCCCTCCTGCTGTACCCTCACCCCTACCTGCTGCTGCCCCTGGAAGGGCATCAGGCACAGCATTTCATCCTCACAACATACCCATGAGGATGACAGTACCATCTCTTTACAGGTCAAGAAACCAAGATGTAGACAGGGTAAGGGCATTTCCTAAGACTCCTCTGACCAGTGACAGAGCCTGGAACTTGTGCCAGGCCTGACTGACCAAAGCCTCTTTTACCCCTCTGCATAAGACATTCCAAGAGGAGAGAGGGAGATGCCAGGGGTCAAGACAGCAGCTTGGTGGGGCTATGGGTAAGGAGGAGAGGAGCAGCCAGAATACATCACCCTTGGACTCCTTTAATCACTTCCGGTCTCCTCACTCTCCCTCCCTGGCTCTGTAACAGCCGCAGTGTGGGGCTTATCCCCTGATAGGCACACTCTATTTCTGTGCATATTTAAAAAGTCAGGTTCACTCAATCATCAGTCATTTGCTTAATGAGTATTTTTTGAGCATTAATCTCCTACAAAGCTAGCATAGTCCCTGGGGTCAGGGAACAAGTCTGAGAGGGAGGGAACTGTCTTTCTTGTTCATCTCTATGAATACTGGTGAGTGAAGGTGTCTCCCCTCCACCATGAGGAGCCCTGTGGTTTGGACCCCATCTGTCCCTGAGTCCTGGAGGGGCTGGAGGGCCTGGTGAGGATGGCCAGCCCGGTCCCACTGCCCTCTCTCGTAGGACTTTATCAGCTCTCTGGTAGGGCTGTCTCCCCTGCCAGCAGGGACAAATGAACCAAAGCAAAGGCCTGGGACCTGTCAGTACCCCCACACTATCATCTTTGTCCTCAGCCATGTCCTCTGGCAGCCTTGCTTTCCTATTTTGTGTCTCAACGTGGCATTCACTCATTCCCAAGCCATGGGAATAATCCCACGCTGCTCCAGCTCCTGCTGACTTTCCCTCCTTCCTGAGCAGTTTCCCTGACCTCAGTTTTGCAAGGAGGAATCTTGGCAGATAGACAAATCAGAAGCATCCCTCCTGGCCCTGAAACCCACCATGGGGAACTTAGGCAGGTTACTCTATCTCTCCAAAGCTCTGATTCTGCACTCACAAAATAAGCAGCTTAAGAGCCTCACAAGGCTGTGGTTGGATTAAAAGAATAAGGGCGATAAACTTCCAAACAGCATTGGCACACTCCAGGTAGGCGATAAAAATGAGTCCGCACTCCATCCTCGCCTGGCAGCACTGCTGTCCCCTTAAGCCTCCATCCTCAAGCAGTAGGTGCCCATTAGCCAGTTTCCTTTCCTAGCCATATTCTACACTCTTGTCCTACAGGATTCTCTGGGAGAAAAGGCTCTCAAACTGCTACCCATCATCCTCCTGTCCAAAGGGGCACTAACACTTGCGGTTGTGCAGCCCTGCAGAAAATAAATCATTTCAACCTGTTTTCTTCTCGATTGTGCTTGACAAGGTGAACATGCTGTTTACTTCGGAAATATATAATGTAAACATCTGTGCTCATATTCAGTTCTCATAGCTCACCCATGGGGGAAGATATGATCATCAGCCTTATGTTGAAGGAGGCAGGAACCATAGCACAGAGCAGCTCAGTCGCTTGCCCAACTACACGGTGGACAGCCAGGTGTTGACCACAGTCTGACTCTGGGAGCTATAGCTGTTTAAACACACACACACACACACACACACACACACACACACACACACACACACAGTGTCTCCTTTTCCACCATTCATTTACCCCTGGACCACGATCTGAAAATATTAAGTGGAAAATGCCAGAAATAAGCAACTCGCAAGTTTCCCATGGTGCACCATTTTGAGCAGCGCGATAAAATCTTGCACCTGCCCACTCTGTCCCACCCAGGACAGAAATCATTTCTTTGTCCCGCACATCCATGCTGCCTGTGCAACTTACCCATTATTCTTTTGGCGAGCACCTCATCTATCAGATTAACCATCACAGTACTGCAGTGCTTGTGTTAAGAACCTGTTGTGAAGCAGCCAAACACTGAGCCCCAATCCCTGCATCATTCACCTGACTTTGCTGCATCACATAGACGTCAGCCATGTCACAGCCTCACAAGAGGAGGAGGGTGAATGCAACGCAATGAGGCGCTGAGAAGAAGGGCCCACCTTCAGGTGATCCTTACCGCTTCCCACAAGCCAGCTCCTCCTTCAGTGTGATAGTCCTTGCCACTGCGATGGTTTCTACAGGGTGGGGTGAGCCTTTGTCCCTTTTCCTGAGGATGAAGATGTCTTCCCCGGAGTGTTTTTCCCCATGGAGAAATTCCTCAGCTGGTCCTCTCGGCATTTCTGTTCTCAGCATCACTCTGGCATCTGCATGTCCAAGCAGCAGGAAGTGCTTTTCTGGGCAAAATGAGAAATTGTGTTCGCATGGAAACTAATAGATGTTTAGGGACAGTTTCTTCCGTGCTGGACAAATGGAATCCAGCTCCTTGGTTCCTTTTATGGCAGAAGAACATCACTGTTACACAGTACACAGCACAGTTGAGTGTTGGGAAACCAGACTCTGACGTCCTTCATTATGAGTACTCTTGACTCTCCACTCCATCCTAAGTAACATCACAAGGTAGAGGAACCTGAAAAGGGTCATTTCATAAAATATTTGCAAAGAGAGTGTGACCTTAGAGGCACTCTAGCTCAGGGTTGGCAAATACCTTTTCTCTCCAATGCCAACACCAAAGGATTGGAAGTGTTGCTTGAATTATAGCAGTGACACTTTTAAGACTGTCTGAGCTTCAGGGCAGGGGTATTGTGATCCATTTAGTGATCTATTGAAGGCCTTGTTTTAGTTTGGGTGCTTTGGAAGTTGAGCTAGAGACAATGATTCTTGTGGAAGCCTTTTACTGGGGAGGGTGCTGGGTGAAGGAGGGAGAGGAAAGCAATCTGAAGCAGGGGAAGACAGCTAAGCGAGGATGTCTGCCCACATGAGGACTATCTTGGGCTGCCGGAGAGCTGGACTTTTGTGCACAGGTAGCTACTCACTGGCTGCAGCCAGTGGAGGTGATGATGATGCGACTCCTCCACTCCCAGAGACTGCTAGACTGAGGGGGGTTTCTAGGAGAAGTCAGCACTGTGAGCCATTAGCAGCCTGCACCCACAGCAGGCAGGAGGTGGGTGCAAAGCACAGTAAAAGATCTGGGCTGAGTAACAGAAATGTCCATTCCTGACACAGAGTAAAAGAATAATGGCTACTGGTTAGTTAGTTCATTATCATAGTTCAGTACAGCAGCTCATTTTACAGGTGAAAAATCTGACTCCTAGAGAGAAGAGCTAAAGTCACGCCACCCCGGTCCCCCACTACACCCAGAGTACAGCCGGCCCCCTATTACCACCTGTGTTGCCCAAGGTGTGGACATCTCTCTCATATGTGCTTTTACTCAGGCTTCTCCTGCTGGTTTTTTTATTCTGCTAAAAAGTAATACAGTCCAGTAGACCCATTCCATAGACTGTGGAATGAGAAACCCAGCACTGGTCACCTATAGGCAAGTGTAGCCCCTTTAGAAACAACCTAGAAGGATTCTTTGTCTCAGAGCAGTGATCGCCAGTAACCATGGCACCCATACATTATCAATAATGCCCACACCCTACCATTATAGATCTCCTATAAGTATGTATAGGACATTATGGACTTCCTGTAGCATTCCACAGATTACTTGTGATAACTGTGTCACATTAAGTAGCTGTTCACTCATCTGCCTATGGAGTGTTTTCTGTGTGCCAGACCACAATGAAAGAAGCAGGTGAACAGATATGACAAGGTCTCTGCCCTTCTTCTAAGCATAAGAAAGGTAATCAATAGGCAAGAAACTATTAAATAGTAATTCTAGATGGTGCTAAGCACAATTTCGAGTGAGGCAGACTCACGTTTCACAGGTCAAGGAAGGCTTCTTTGAGGAGTAACACTCAAGCTAAGATCTGTGAGACAGAGTCATCTTGGAGGAGCTTTTCTCAAGAAACAGTAGATGGAGCAGGAATGAGGGGTGACATCATTCAGGAACAGAGAGAATGTCCGTATCAAGAAAATTCAGAGCAAAAGAAAAAGGTAAATCCAAGAACACCAAACAAGTAGCGGGGTAAAGAAGTAAGAGTCCTGGCGCCTTATCTGAAAATACCCTCTGTCCCAAGGGCTCTGTGGATGACCCTAAGCCCCGCTTCGGATCACCTGTGTGTATGTATGCTATTGTTCATCTCCCATGGCACCCTCAAAGGCCACCTAGGACTAGAGTGTGTCACCAGAGTGTGGTTGCTTATGGGAATGTGGAGTGTCATCCCAAGTCATGGCCATTGAGAAGATCCAAAGCCATTGATCCCCAAGATTCTTGAAACTTTCCTCCAAGTAGACCCCTTAGGCCTGGAGATGCTTTCCAGCTCTGAAAACTTGCTGAATTGTGCCTGCAATGTCCCTAAAAATTGCTTGGAGATTATTTTTTAAATCCAAGAGTATCCTCAGGAACCATTTCTCTTTGATTCCATTTTCCCTCCCTTTTATTAATTAACGTGGGAAATTGATCCCGCACAAGGATTCAGTACAAGTGACGGCACCCAGTTAGACATTTCTCCACTCTCAAGATTTGTTATGGCTACAAGTAACCGAGACTCACAATTAAATGGCTACTTCTCTCTAACAGATAAGTCTAAAGTCAGTAATCCTAGGCTGAACTGGCAGATGTATTCTATGATGTTACCCTCATGATCCAGGCCTCAGCTTCCTTCTCCAATCACCACATTTAGTTCCAAGGAGCAGGAAGCACAAGGAAGGGAAGAAAGAGCAAGGTGGTACACTGGTTACCGTGCAGCCAGGCAGCTGTAAAATGCAGTATTTATTCTTAGTGGTCATGTGTGTGGTGGCATATTCTCTTACTAAGTCAGAAGAAAAAAATAAATAATGAAAAATCACCTTTACTATTCCCAGTATGGAGATAAATCAGGTGACAAAATTGACATTAGTAGAAAGAACCCAAGCCAGTAGTTGCTAGCCCTAGAATGTTAAGAAACAGTAAAACTAAAATGCAAGAGGATCCAACTTATTTTTCCGAGTGAGGACATAAAGCATAAACAAATTAACCCTATCACCCAATGTGACAATCATCTCATAAAGAAAGAAGACTATCACAAGAGTAGAAGAGCCTTACTCTACAAATTTTTTAATGGAGTAAATGTAGCTTGTGTTGAGATGAGGAATAAACCCATTTTTCTTATTTTACCACAAAGAAATCAAAGTACCATCGCTGATGAGTATTGTTGCTAAATGGTACTGCAAAATGAAAGCGTTTCTTTAAGACAGTTAATGCTTCTGTTTCTAAAAGCTTTCCCTGAATAGCGACAATACTCTGTACGTATTCAGAAGACAAACCATTAACTGATGCACCTTGACCAGATTCTATTTGGGGATGTTCTGTTTGATTTAATCAGCAGGGTTGTTTTATTTTGTTTTTAATTTTTGAATTTGCTGTCAACATCTACAGCTTAAGAGAGTTCACACTTTTAAAAAAATTCAAACCTGGCATTTCTTGGAAAATGAGACATTCTGGCATGCCGAGCCTTGATTTCCACGTGACCACTTCCAGCTGGACGAAGCCCAGCAGCAGCTGCCCCCAGATGGGCAAAGGCTTGCCAACTCATTACAGCTCCCACCTGGCCAGCATCTTTCCTGATGCTCTCCCCAGGGCTCTGTGGAAATCTGGGTTTATGTCCCCGAAATTAGAGTTACTAATGTGCATATTTCTAAACTTCACAGCAACTCGAAAAGTAAACATGATCATCCCTAGCGTATAAGATCACAGACATAGGATGACTTAGCTAAGAACAAAGAGTTAATAACTGTGCCCTGCATATGACCCCAAGGCCCACCTGTGAGCAGGGCTTCCTGCCCTCCAATAGGCCTCCGACATACATTTCCATCCCTCTCACAAAGGGGACTCATTCACCAAGAATTGGCTGAGGAAAGCTTTGGGTTTCCTGACTCCATTACAGAATTTCTTTAGACTCTGCTTTATATTTATTTTAAGGGGGAAAGGTCCTCAGAAGCTTCAGAGGAGGACTTCATCATCCACCACACAGACACAGCTGCATTTAACAGCTGTAAGCATGCACACTGGTTTCCTCATTGGCCCTGCTGATCTGTGGGATGCAGAAGCTCCATTGCACCATGGGAAGTGGTTTCTGCTCCTGGGGTATGGACACCTGATCAAGCCAACCCAGGGTCCTTGCTGCAGCTACGGAGTGAGGCTCAAGGTCTTCATGACCCACTCACCCGCTTTAGGCTTTCAGCATCTCCTGGGAAGAGTTTTCAGAGCAGGAGGTCAAGCCGCACCCATTTACAGAGAAGCAGTTTTGAAAGAGAGTGAGCATTAGAAGCATAAGGCTTTGAGCTTCGTCTCATTCTGCACTATGTCACTTTGCCCCCAGAGAACTTCAAATCAGATGGGAAAACTCTAAATCTATCCACTCTGTTCATACTACATATACTCTGGTGTTCTGTTTAAAAAGACTGTGTGCATTTGAAGCATGCTTAACCCTGACATCATCAACTCCTCCGGATCTTTCTATCTGACAAATGTGATGTGATTGGAGATGGGCTGATGGCTGCAGGTTGGGCATGAAAGGCCATAGGTAGTTGGGCAGCAATTTGGCACAGCCCTTGCCCACCAGCCACTTCTGCTGCAGAGTGGAGGATAATGCAGACACAGGCGATTCTTGTGGTCATTTGTTGACTCCACACCTCTCTCCTAATCCCCCTTCTGCTCCAAGCACCACTCGAGGCTCTAATTCCTGCCTTTACGTTCTGGTAGGGAAAGGCATGGTCTATCAGTGTCCTATGACCACTGTAACAAAGCGCCACAAACTTAGTGGCTGAAACAACATGAATGTACTATCTTAAGGTTCGGAAGGTCGAAGTTTGCAGTCTGTTACCCTGGGATAAAATTAAAGTGTTGGCAGTCCTGAGTTCCTTCCGGAGGCTCCAAACCACATGTCCTTGCCTCCCCAGCTTCTAGGAATCCATGAACTTGGGTTCCTGAGTTCATGGCTCTCTCCTCCATCTTCAAAGCCAGCAGGGTAGAATCTTCTCTCTTTTTTGACTCTTGCTCCAACCCTGCTTCAATCCTTACATCCTCTCTTTTTTACTCTGATTCTCCTATCTTCTTATAAAGACCCTATGTTTACCCTGGGCCCAGCCAGATAAACCAACAAAACCTTCCAATGTTCAAGAAAGTATTTTTTTTTAACCATATAAGATACACAAGTTGTGGGGATTAGGAGGAGACATAAGGATATTTGGGGCTAAACAACTAAATCAATACACACACACACATGCACACATGCACACACACACAATCAAGGCAGGCAGTGATACATGACGTACAGGGCGAGGGCACAGAGCATGACAGGAACAGCTGTTTAGGTAGGAGACAGTCTAAGCAGGTGACATTTGTGGCTGATTAAAGTGAGAGAATCGGTCCTGGGAATAGCTGCAGGTGGGGCAGGAAGCTGAGAAGTTAGTGGGAAAGGCAAATGTGGAGATTCTGATTCATGACTGTGAGGACACAGAAGGGACTGTGTTAGCCCAGGGGAGGGTGCACGAAGTCATGTGTGCAACTGGACTTTTGGTCCACGTGTGCTAGGAAGACCATAGAGGATGTACAGCAGTGGAACGATGCAATCTGATTAGCACTTTAAAAAATAACCTAGCTACCATGAGAACTGATGGGCTGGGGTCAGGAATAGAAGGAACAAGGCCTTCTGGGGGCTGCTGCTGTCCCCAGGGAGATGGTGGGTGTAGAGGTGGCAGTGGAGGCAGAAAGAGGCATTCAGAGTGGAAATCACAGGGAAGGGTCGGCCTTCCTGGTGTGCCTGTGATCAAGCTGAGGAGGTGGGGAGAGAAAGGTGCATCAGAGGGACTCATTGGTTTTGAGTCTGAAAGGTGCTAGAGGCAGGTGTCCTGGAGTTCGAGAGGGATAAATAAACTACACTTACAAATTTCATCATAACCTCATGGTTGAAAAGTAGACTTCATTCACTATAATAATGAATATTCTTTTGTTCATGTAATCAGCCTTGTGCCGTTATTCTTCTCTCTTAATGAAGTGTCCAGACTATGGAATCTTTGGTCTGGAAGGTGATAGAGCAATGAGCCTTCTGGAGGACCCTCCAAAATACAGCTCTTCAGGCTGAGGCAGCCAAGGGGGAGATGGGAAACTTGCTACTGGGTGAGGTCCTGGCTCTTACCTGTGAGATGTAGGAGTCTGATGAGACCTGCACATCCCAAGCACCTGAGTCTAGGAAGCCAGAAACTTGGACAGACATGTGCAAAAAGGGGTCCAGAGAGCTGAGCAGAATTCTCATTAATGGAGCGCTAATGTGTTCTAGCACAGGTCCAGGTGTGGGCAAAGGTTGGGGGTCGCTGGATAAGAACCTGTGGTCCAGAAGTTCATAGTCCAAAGTAAGGAAGGCACCCGTAAGCACTGTGAGCCCTGGTGGGAAGTTACAGATGTGAGGGTTTTGTTCCTGCCTCCTTGTCTCTACCAGTGTGTGGCCTTGGGCTGTTATGTGTCCTCTCTGAGCCTCTTGTTTCTCAGCTCTGAAATGGGGGTGATACGCTGGGGATAGCAGATTTACTTCTTAATATTTTGTTGAAAGTAAATGACCAGTGAATGAGAGGATGTGGGAGTCAGTGCAGTTTAAGTTAGAAAACCTGGGTTCTGGAGCCACATCCCCTGGGATCAAGCCAGTCTTGGTGGAGAGACATTGGCCAAGTCATTGAATGGCTCTGTGTCTCTGTTTCCTGTTCTGTGCAGCAAGACAACAAAGTGCCTTTCCATGGAGTTCAAATGAGTCACTGTAAGTACAGAATTCAGGTCAGGGCCTGGCTCAGATGAGGCTCAACAATGATCAGTGATTATCCTGGGAAATGCTTTTGCTAATATGTAGAAACAGAGATGAATTCCCTCCAATTCAGCAGGAGCATCTTAAAGCCTACTATGTGCTCAGAATGAAAAGACAACTGTCAAGCCTCCAAAGACCAAGTCCCAAGTCTAAGAAGGAGAGCAGAACATCAACAACCAAGAGCAATCAGTGGATAAGGTTTCCTAGTGCCAAGGGCTGGGAACCAGAAGAATCACCTCTAAGTGAACATACCATAGGGAGCTCATGCTCAGTGCCCCGAAGTTAGTGGGGCTCCATTAAATATTCACTCCTGAGGCTATTTGCAAATAATGCTGAGCTTGGAGCTGTGGGAAGGAGCCTATTTGTCCAAATACAATAGGTCTCTATTTCAAACAAATTGGTCACAAATTTGAAGCATATGCTGAAGTGGCTATACAAGATGTTTTAACATCTGGAGTAAAAAAAATGGCGAGGCTTTGTTTCTAAGTTTTTTATTTTTTACATAATGCTTAAATTTTGGAAAATACATGGTTTGTTAAAGTAATACATTATATTCCTTTTATCTTTAGAATTGTCAATGCAGTTTCATGTTACTTTATGTAATCTTCACAGAAAACCCAGTGACTATCCTAAATTTCCAGACAAGGGTATCAGGATCCATTTCTGCCGCCAATGGCAAGAAGAGGGAAATGCATGAACCACTATATAAGGAACTGTGACTTTTCCCTTCTTAGAGTCCATTTATTATTTCAGCAGAGCTTCCAACCTCTAGTCCAGGGATTATAAATGCAAATACCTACAGGGGCTAAGCGGAGAACAAGAGATATAAATAGGTTTGGTGTAAGGTCGTAGGGATTTGGGATCTTGCTGAACTGGGGAGTGTAAGGCATTCCTAAAGGCATTTAAAATGCAACTTACATTTATAAATTGAATTTTGTGACATGATTTTATCAAGGCAGAATGAAGCTCAATAGCTCCTTTCTTCAGAATAACTTGAACGTAATAGGAGTCACAGCCTTCCCTCATTTGACACATAGGAAACTGAGTTGACTTCAGGTTATCAGAGGGAGCAGTAGACTGTAGAGGTTTGGAGCACATGTTTAGAAGTCCAGCTGACTTGATGTAGGACCCTGAATTTGGAGTATGCTTAGTGCTGTGAGATTGAGAAGTTGCTTAACTTCACTGAATCTTTGTCCAATGTGATGGGAAAGATAATATTCTCTTAAACAGTTGTTTTAGTACTAAATGCAATCATATGTGTATTTAGCTGAACATCTGGCATATCACAAGTATTAATAAACAGTAATTTGTTTGATATTTGTTATAGCTTGTATCTAGATGTCCCCTCAAAGCCTCATGTGCTCATAGGTGGGGCTTTTGGGAGGTGGCTGGATCTAGGGTGTGTGAATATGGATTAAGAGTATGTGATAACTAAATTAGTTCATGGATTGGATCAGCAAAGTTCTGGGTGTGGATGATGGAATGGCCACCCTGGTTGTGGGTGGCACCATCCAACAGTCTTGTAGGCTCGATGGGATAAAAGAGAAAAGAAGGTTCACTGCTTGCTGCTTCCTGTCTGCCCTGCCATGGACTGTTTCTCTTCTGCCAGACCCCTCTTCTATGCCACCTTGCATTGAAGCCTGGTGACTATGGACTGAAACCTCTACAAACCAAGAGCTAAAATAAACTTTTCCTCCTTTAACTCATGGATATTGCATAGTTTGTCCCAGAAATGAAAGAATAACTAAGACAATATTATTAATAAAAAGGAGAGTAACTCAAGTCTATTCTATACACATGTTTGTACCCATGGCCTATCAAGCCATTAAGTAAGAAGGTTCAAAAGCTTTACTGAAAATTCCGGCAGGGTTTTCTCAGTGATGAAGCCCAAGCCCAAGGGAGCAATACATTTCACTCTTTTTTAAAATATCTGTTCAGCAGGTTGATTTAATGACCAGAGAACAGATATAAATTTGCATATATAGGAGAGAAAATCATAGACTGCCAGAGCTGGAGGTGACCTTACTTTTCAGATGAAGAAGCTAAAGCAGAGAGGTTAAATTTTAATACATACATATTCTCTTTTGTATATATTATTTATATCACATATAGTATATGTGTGTTTGTGTATTGGATGTGTACATATGTATGCATACATACCCATTCATTGTTCCCAAGGACTGGGCTGTGATCTAGAGCAGAGATTTCTTTATCTGGGAATGTACCTGTCTGTGATTTAGGATAGGTAGGCAGAATATGGGACAGGGGAAGAAGAAGCAGTTTTGGCCACCCAGCAGTTCTTGTGTCCCCCATGCCACAGCCTCTTGTATCCTGACAAGCCTTTCTCAACTCTCTGTGGTTCTCCTGGGTGACGATTGTCCTTGTCAGCAGAATCCACTCCCCTTAAAAGAACCCTTCTATCAAGGACCTGTGGTCCACTGCTTTGCAGCCTACACCTTTCTTGTGCTGATGCCTTGTTCTCCTGTATTGTTTATCCCACCTTGTAGTTACTCCTTTAATGTTTATGAGATCATTGGACGAAGAGGAAATAGATGTGTGTGGCACAAAGAATTTTTTTACACAAGCAAGGGTCTTTTGAGTGTTCTGCACAATTTGAACTGGGCAGGGCAGAGCCCAAATTGAGAGGACGTCCTGTAGGGTGACGGATGGTCAGTCAAAGACAAAGAGTTTGTGTCTCGGGCCAGGGACTCCTTGAAAAACTAGAAACAACTTTTGGCTATGTCTGCAAAGTCAAGTTAAAAATTTGTTATATGTATTAAAAGATGTATACACATTGCAGACATGTACAAATAAAAAAGATTTTATGACATGTTGCTAACATAACTAGGTAGTAATAATTCTTTTTTTTTTTTGGTACTGCAAATCGAACTCAGGACCTTGCACTTACAAGGCAGGTGAGGTGCCACTGAGCTAAATCCCTGGCCCAGGTAATAATAATTCTTAAAATAGAAAAGGTAGGAAAAAATAAAAGATCTGGAGACAAGAGAATGGATTCACTTTGGCCCCTAAAGTCATATTGGGCCTTTTGGAAAACTAAGGATGACATGGAAAAACTGAAGATGACAAAAAGAAATAAAGTGTGACTAGCAGGGCATGTAATTGGAGAAATGTTTATAACCTAATTTTAAAAATTTGGACTGTGACACAGTATGAACACACAACTAAACACAAGACTCAAAAAAGGATATTTTAATTTGATACATTATGGTGGTTTTTGTTACTCAATGTAATTTAAATAAAATTCTGGTCATAACCCACCAGACTGATTTAAGAACTCATCAGGAAAGACATTGGACTACCAGAAGTGGCTAACTGAAGATCTGTAGATAAGAAAGCAAGGCAAGAGAAAGGTACCCATATCTGTCAATCAAGATTTTGGGAGCAAGTTGTGAATATTTAGGAAAAAGCCCAATGTTCAACGATACTAAGTGAAGAAAGAAGTCACCAGGAAAACTGCTGTGACTTAACATTATGAATAAGGAAACTAATAATTGCACAAGAGTGAAAAGAAAATGAATGAGTAGCTAAATTCTATTGTCCTCAAGGGCCACAGGAAATCGATTGGCTTTAGGCAACATTGAGAAGGATTCTCATGAAAACACCGGCCATGGTAAGAAGTGAATTTGCACTTAGACCTTAAAAAATGCATTGGTGTAGGCTTTTCTTCTTGAAATAGGGCTGCAGCATCTTCTCTCTGGAGCCAACTCCTAATTAAAACACTACTATAAAGAATGGATCATGTCTTTCTTCTCTTCTTATGTAGTTATCTGTATGTCCCGGAAGGGCAAGACCCTTCACATAGTTTCTGGGTAAATGGTTTTTTAAAGAGACCTATGATCTACTCTTAATTTTACTTGCATTTTATTTAGCACCATTTGTGGGGCACTTGCTATGTGCAGGACCATTCAAGACCATAGAAAAATGTGCTGATAAGTAAGATAATTCCTCCCTGAAAGGTACTCACCGCCTTTTGGGGAGAAGATAGAGACAGAAACAAATACTTCTGGGAGCAGGTCAACTGTGAGAGATGCTCTACTAGTCCTGCAAAGGATAGCTGGAGGTCAGCAGAAAGAAAAGTTATTTCAAATCACAGAGCAGGGCTCAGTTCTCCCTCCACCATCATCTCACCAATGAAGCATGCCATGCTAAAGCACAGAGCCACCCTGTCCTATAAACTCTAGCACATTAGCTGGCTTTAGTCTTCTGGCGATTCTTATCAAAAATCACTTCTATTAAATATTTTAGTAAATAATAGGCACGCTATATCTTCTACATAATCCTATAAGGTCAAAACAACAACCCAAGGCATGTTACCTCCATGTCACAAGAGAAACGTCGAGGCTCAGGGTAAAGGGAACTGGTGTTAAGCTAAGCTTTGAAGCCTAGACCTGGACCAGCTCCTTTGTCTCCACTTCCAGGGCTCACTCCCCATCCCCTCACCTTGTATCCATGCACTCCATGTGCACACCTGGCTTGAACACACTGAAGTCACACTCGTGAGGGACAGATAGCTGCAGCACATGGCTTGTTCAGGGCAGTGGAGGCTCCCAGCTTCCCAGGGAGATGACCTTGCTGACCTTGAGACAGTGATGGCTCCAGCTGGAGGAGAGGCTATCAGCATTCACAGAAGGATTCAGGGATGAGGAGAACAGCAATGGCAGGGTTTAACACTATGCACACACTTCTGATGAATATGCAAATGTGGCTGGTACCAGAAGCAGGAGGCGAATAACATTTACTAAATGGCAGTGTTAAACCACTTTGAAAGGGGTGTGTCAGAAGCATGGTAATGAAATTAATCTTTTTCACCTGTGAATTATCTGGGGCTTTGGGTTCCATCCAAAAACATCTGACTTCCATTTGCTTTGCTTAGAGCCACTTGCGTAAACTTGATCTTAATGGAGAATGAGGCTTCAGAACCCAACACAAGCTAGGAAGGGGCAAAAGACACAACTGTAAATTTGTCCAATGAAAGGACCACAGGATAAAAGCACTTCAGCTGTGTCTGCCCATTCAGGCTGGCTGTTCTGGGGCATCTTAATGGTTCTTGTGGTCCTTGCTAAACTGATTTATCAAATAAGAAGATAGTCATGGTGAAGGGTCACAGCGATTACATCAGGCCTTTCACCATCTGGCAGAAGAGTGGCAGAGGGAAGGTGTGGTGTTTAAGCGTGCAAGGGAGAGTCTGTCTCTTCAGGGACAGAGAAGACTGAGGCCTGCCTCTGAAAAGAATTCTAGACCAGATCTCAAAACAGAGGTGAACAAAGGTCATGTATGGATAGGCAATGTGATGCCCACCTGGACACAAAGGAAGTGCAGCGTTCATTTAGGGCCTGCTCACCTTCCTATTCAGGAGTCCCTCATTTATTCACTCAGTCTCTGTGCTCACTGTTTTTAGGCCCACCCTGCACACCTGCTCCTTTCTTTTGGAAACCCATTCCAGCTTCCTTTTGAGGGCCTGCTTTCTCCCTCAGATGCACTTGGAAGATGCTTTGCCCTTCCACCCAGTAGCTGAGTAAGTCCCTGAGTTAGAAACTAGTTCCATTCCAGGAGAACATTCGTAAGTCAGATTCCTTCTTAAGTCTGACAAAATGAGTCTTATACAGGACGCCTGTGAAAGTTTGCAACTCGAATGTTTGTAAGTCGGGGACTTACTGCATGTGACCCGAGTTAGGCCGATCAGACCCTCATAGCACACACATTTAGAAATGGCATGCAACAAAGATAGAGACATTGGAATAGATTCCTCTAGTTCTGCTCCATCTTTCTGGCTTCTTAATCTCAAAATCTGCCCTAGTTTCTATATTTTCATAAGCCTGGTCCTGCGGCCTTATTGCCAACATTTGAATTAACTGGTATCCTCTCAATAAGTTCATGATTCCGTTTGACTTAGCCAAAATGCATTTCTGTCGTTTGCAGGCATTCCTAATGTGCATACCATCATCCATTCATTAATGGTCTTCACCACTCAGGCATGCGGCAGGCACGGGTCATTGGGATGACTTGGGCTCTGCCCTTACAGATCTCACTCTCTAGAGAGAAAATAAGCCAGTGACTCCCTGTATTCAACAGGATCTGGGCTAAGTCAGGACAAGAGCAGAGGACATAATGGAAACAGTGTCAGTTAAACTTGATTCTCTATTCTCAATTCTCGATTCTCATGAGGGTATGAGAAAGCTTCCCAGGGGTCCTGGCACGGAGCCAAGTGTTCAAAAGGAGAATGTAAGAATGCCATGCACAGAATTTAGGAAGTGTCTAGGAGTGGAAATCACACACATAAAAGCTAGAAGTAGAAATGGAGCCTAGACTATGAGATTTGTAGAAGAAAAATGATAAAGGACCATAATAGCTATACTGCTTCAAAGGTTGGCAGTAACAATACCATTAACTGTTTTTTATGCAATGCATTTTGAGCACCAAAATGTTAAAGGACTTTCCCAAGCTCCAGAGGCATATAAGACACACTTCTAATTCCATCTCCCTTATACCACGGAGCATTTCTGCCAGGATCAAACCGAACTGAAACTATTTTTCTCTTTGTCTTCCTCTCTAAACCAGGTCAGGCCTCATAATAAAAGGTGACATATGGCTCATTTTCATTTCTCTTTTGAATCTTTAGAAATTAGCAGTGCCTGATACACAAAGAGAATTCAGTGTGTTTGCGGAGTGAAGGAATCGACAAATATTTATCAATAATAAAACAACTGCAAATATTTGTAGACATTGGATCTCATGAGTCCCCAAGTTTACATCAGGACCACGGAGACCCTTTCTTGTCCTACTTCGGAGAGCATATTGGCCCCTGATTATTAACAGCCCCATTTTTCAAAGAAAGAAAGTGAAGCTAAGAAATTTAAGAAATGTAAATGCTGGCCGAATTATGGAGACCTGGAAAGCACCCTGTGGAGCTTGGACTGACTCTCAGGAAGCATAGAGACCCTAAAGATAGATAAACTGATAGACTCTCCATCAAAACAAAGGGTGGCCATATGTATGTGGCATTTTCTCTCTTATGATATTGGTGAATGGAGGAATTGAGACTGTACACGTCAAAAGAGAAATAGATGAAAAAAAAGAAATAGATGAAAATAGCACAGGTAACCAGGCATCATTAGGAAAAAAAAGGAAAAAAAATTAATTAAAATTAAATGTCCACTGTAAGAGGAAAAAAAAGTAGCGAGCAACAGATACCCACCGCCTTGTTTAATCACCTGTGATGAATTATAATTAGGATTTGAAAATTATTGAACTTCTTTCCCCCTATTCACCTTGGAGCTCTGAAGGTGAATTTCAAAGCGCGCAGGAGGAATGAATATTAAAAAGTTTGTTTTATACTTGAACGCTGGAGCTCCCATCTCATTTTTCCATTAAAGCTCAACTTTTGAAATTTTTCTCAGCTTTGCAATAATTACATCTTCTGCCTGACAACTCATTACATGACAATGCTTATGCTAATGCGATTCTGTAGGCACTGGGAAAGTAGAGCAATGGCTTTTCAGGGATGGGTTTAGAGGGCCTTTCTCTCCAGCTTAGAGGGGCCCTGACTCCACCCAGCCCCACCTGGCTTCCCCAAGTGCAAGTGCTTTGCCTTGACAGGTCTGGCTTCTTTCACAGTCTCTTGACAAACAAGTAGGGTTGGCTATGGTACTATTGCTCCCAGGCACCTGGTAGCTGGTTTATTTATTTAAAATCCTGCTTTGTTCTAGAAAGGCTGGAAATGAAATTATTTGTGAAAAGTTCTCTGTGTCAACAATGGGACAAGCCCATTTGTTTCACTCACCCTCCAAAGTGGTGACATTTTAAATTTTTCTCAGCACCATGGCTGTGTTCTGATTGATTCCATGTAGAGGTGTTACTGAGTCCCTCCCCTGTGCCAGCCCCTGAACTGCAAGACGAAGGTAGTGGTGAACAGGGCTTCACTAAATCTGCCACTGCCTGAGTGGAGCTTCCATTTTTGTGGGGGATGCACATGTGGGAGTGGAGCAAGAAAGTGACCCTACACTGCGATTTTCTTCCCTGAATAGTAGGATCACTACAGGAGCAGAGACTCACCTAGCCATTGTGGAGCAGTGGGGTAAAGTTTTTCCAGCAAATATCAAATGTGAGTTTGGATTTGAGACCAGAAGGACAAAGCTTAGTGGCCTAGAGGATGTGGGTTATTGGATGATGGAGACACAGGAGGTAAGTTAGTGAATGCTCTGAGCAAAGCAAGGACAGTAGTAGAGTTCAGGAAATAGAAGTCGCTCTGCCAGGATGAGCACTGCATCTGGGAAGGGACACTGGGTGCAGACTTGAAGGGTGGCCTGGGCCTGCACAAGGCTGGGGACCTCAGGCCAGTTCCGTGCTCAGTGCTCTAGGTGGGGAGCAGTGGGCTGCTGGAGATTTTTAATGGGGGGAGTGTTACTTCACTTCAAACCTTTGATGTGCCCAACTGACAGCTGAGCAGGTGATAACCAGGTATTCTAGGCATTATTACCATACCGAATCATAAGACTGCTGTCAGGTATTATTGTCTCCATTTTACATTTCAGAACACTGAGGCTCAGCAGTATTCTGTAACTTGTTCAAGCCCACTGCTGCTTGTCAGTGACAGAATCGATTTGTTCCGAGGTCGGGAGGACGGTGCAATTCCAAGTCCACGCCTTGCCCTCCGCCAGGCTATTTCCAGCCTTTCTGCAGAAGTTGCCGAAGACATTCATTAGCTTTCGCAGGTCCCTCAGGAAAGGGAGGGTGGCGTGTGCAGCCACCGGCTTTATGAAATCTCTGCTCCAGTGGAGTTTAGAGGAGCCAGTGCCCCACAGAGCTTTGGGAAAGGTGTTTTCAGTTCAGGCTCTGCCACCAGCTCACAGGTCATTTAACTTCAGCTCAATTAGACAAAGAATTGTTAAACTTTATCCTTGGAGAAAGAAGTCCAAATCAAACAGGAAGAATCTTGACAGAAGCTTCGTCTCTAGTAGCAATGAGAGGCTTTAAAATACAAGCAATCTCTCATCAGCAAGTGTGAATGACACAGCCTTGCAGGCTGGACAGAATTTAGAATGTGGAGGTGGGTGGGTGGAGGGATTTGAAAACTTTCCCAGAGGGACACAGAAGAAACGTCTGGAGGGGTGTTTGTTTCTAAGAGAAGCTCTGAGGCCTGGGAGGGAGCATTGGCCCGGGTCCGGGTCCTGTGAGAGGAAGTCTGAGCATCAGGACAACCTTCAGAGCAAGGTGAGCTTGCTCTCTGACCCAACCAGCCCCTCCAGGCTGCTGGGCCATTGGCAGCAAGTGGACACCCTGTCCATGCTACCTTGACTCCTTCCTTGAAGCCCTCTGTGGTGCCCAGGCCCCAGCTAGGAAGCTGCCTTCTGAGCTCCCATTTCCCACGCAGTGTCCCCTGCAGCCCAGCAAACACCCACACTGTCTTCTTCTCTGTATCCTGCTGGGGCAGAGTGCGTGGAAACAGTGCTTGCATCCTTGCTCTGAGCTCTGTCCCATGCTAGGTAAGCCAGGGATTGTACTAAGAGCTTTCTATAGAATATTTCATTTAATCCTTGAAACACACCTATGAGACAGGTAGTATTTTCATTTCTAGTTAATAGATGAAGAACAGAGGCTCAGAGAAATTAAGTGATTTGCTGAAGGACACCCAGCAAGAGAGTGATGGAGTCAGGATTATCTCTGACTGTTTACGGGCAGCAACACCCAGGGGCCTATGTAAAATGTAGATTCCCCACCCCAGGGCTGCTGGATCAGAAAATATAGACTGGGTTTTTAATCTTTAAAAAAAAAAAAATTAGACCGGGTGACTTACATGCACATTTTAGAGTATGAAGATGCTTTGATCTGGTAGACTAAAAATAAATAGTTTGCTGAATGAGCTACTGATCTAATTTTGCATCCTTGCTTCATTGCTTACTTGCTACATGGCTATGGAAAAGCAGCACTGCTAATTCCCATTTTCGTTTTCTGTAAGGAGAAGACGAAAGAATCGACAGCAGAGTAGCAGTGAGGATACAATGGGATCTTGTGTGCAGAGGCTGCCCATTCTAAGAGTGTGACAGAAGTTTCCCACTATTGTCAGCCATCCCCTTTCTGCTACCGCCTTGGCTCATAAAATGCAGAAAGAAGGTGCTGCCCTGGAGGTGCTCAGATCTGGACTTTGGAGCCTTGTGTGTGGATCCTGAGAACCTTAGGGAGTAATGCCATCAGGGCCAGAGGTTAGAAATATGTTACTTTGTGCTCATTAGTTTTCCCTCCCACACCTACCGCTGTATCAAACTGCAGACAAAGCGTTTTGCTTCTTTCCTTTCTTCCCAGTGTTACACAGCCAGCAGGGAATTTTTCCCCTAGTTGACTCTCGCTGTCCTTGTTGCCAGCTCTGACTCCTGCTTTCTCATTTTTCTGCAGAAGATTTCAGAAAGAAGTGCATGTTGATTTGCTGTATGGCTTCTTGATTAGATGGCAGATTTGTAACAGGGGTGGATGTGACAATCAGGCAAGCTTTGATTAGACCTTTCTGATATGTAAATCCAGGTGGGTAAGATAAGTGGCTTTAGGCTGGGGCTGGCTACAAAGGTAGGAAGAAATCCCAGGTGACTGGAATTAAAGAACTGTCTGAGCGGGTGTTTGGTGGGAATGATGTGAATTTCAAAGAGCCTGGGATAAACACTCACTTTCAGATGGGGTAATTTATGCAGGAAGTCATTTGAGAAGCCATTCTCTCATCCCAGAGAGTTCATAGAAGCCAGAAAAAAATGGTTACACACTGGAGTGTAAACATTGGTAATTGGTAATTAATGGGCACACCTACAAGGAAGGCATATGCCAAATTAAATTGATTGCTTGAATCCCTCATTGATTCATTAAATAGTGTGCGTAGTTTTTGAGCTCCTATTTTATCCAGGCACTGTTTTAGGCGCTGAAGATTCAGAGATGAAATAGGACTAGATTCAGCCTTGAGAGATCCTGTAAATGAAGGGAATGCACACTGGATGAAAAATAACCTCGTTGTCTCCTTCCTTCATTCATTCATTCTTCTGATTCTTGCTCTGGTGGAACCCTGGGCTGGGCTGCAGGAGCCTCCAGCAGGAAGAGAGATCCAAGCTCTGTCCTCCCGGGACTCCTGCTCCTGTAGGAACTGCTCCAGGCCTAGAGCTCAGACAGAAAGCTCTGGTAAACAAGCAGTCTGCTCTCAAAAAATGTCACGATTGGATGCTTATGTACAGATAGCATTAAGCAAATAGGTGCATGGGTAATTAATTATACTAATTGTCCTAAGTGCTAGGGAAGAGAATCTAATCCTGTGGTAAGGTGCCCTGAGAAAAAGCAGGGTGACTTACCCAGGAATTCAGACACGTCTCCCCTAAGGAAGTGACAATCCAATGACACCTGAGATAAGCAGTGGTTAGCCAGGAACAGAGCAGGGGGAATACTGGAGGAGGGGCTGGGGGTAACTAGGTTGACCATGCTGAAGAGGGTCAGTCACCGACAGGGTGGCAGACTGTGAATGAAGGAGGAGGTGAAATGACACAGTCAGGGCTTGGGAGGGCCACATTACACCCAGGGTTTTATATCACATTGAGGAATTTTGAATCAATATTTGGCCTCTTAACAATTATCTGTGGCAGGGTACTGCCATGGCTGGACACAGGCCTTTCAGAAGAGTTTCCTCCCTGACAGTGACTAGAGGATCAGTAGGACAGGGGCAGGGCCCAGAACCTGTTAGAGCAGAGGGTTTGCAGAGGAAAACAAAACAAAGAGCAAGGCCTTGGAGCGAAGGGACCTACATCCGGGTCTTGGAACTGCTGCTCATTTACTTCCTGTGCAACCCTGGACCGACCATGACTGTCACTAAGGCTCCCAGAGAAGAGGAACTCAATGGTTCTTTGTGGGAAAGAATTTCCCAAGTGCTTACCAAACCCAATGTGCTCATTTTCCTTTCTGTAGCTATAGATTGACCTAGCCACAGCCCATGACCAGGGTTAGAGGGAGGTGTTGAGGAGCCCTTCCAAAATGACATTTCTGAAGTATCTGTCCAGTATTTATTTAATGGAGGTGGAAGGAACTTATTTTTAAAAAATCAAATATATTCAATAATTTGACTCACCTGGAATCGTGTTAGAATCATGGTTTTTGTGAATTCCAAAATTCCTGGTTTAAAATTCAAAGAGCAACGTAAAATGAGTCATTGTTCCTAGGAAAATAGCATTGTGCTGTGGATTTGTCAATTTCAGAATTTCAGCAGCCTTTGGCTGGTGATTTTAGGCTGCTTCTAGTTGTCCAGTTGTAGGGCTGGTATGGGGTGGGGAGGTTTATAGCTGTAGGGATTGATTTTCATATACAGACCACAAAAATATTCTTACAAGGCAAGTGGGCACCACCAACTGGTGCCCTTTAATTTCCAAGTAAGGGCAATCTCTTTCCTGGAATAGGACAGTGATATTCATCTGTCGTGATTACCTGCCTTTCATCTGGTAAGGAAACCTGCCTGACTTGAGAGGGACCTTTTCCATGTAGTGTAGTTCATGATATGAACCCCTCCTACCCATCACAGCACAGGCACACAACCCAAGCTGGCCAGCCAGATTACCACATTTTTCTAACCACGATGACTGCCTGCCAGGCTCAGGGTTAGACCAACGCTGACATTAACTTAGAAGGTTTTATTTTGTTGTTGTTGTTATTGCTGTTTTGTACTGAGGATTGTGCACAGGACCTTCATGCTGAGCCACATCTCCAGCCTATTATTTACTTGTTTGTTTGTTTATTTATTTATTCATTTATTTCACAACCAGGTCTTGCTAGGTCTCTGAGTTTCCCAGGCTGGGCTCAAACTTGGAATCCTCCTGCTGCAACCTCCCATAGTGTTGGGATTACAGGCATGCACCACCACACCCTGGCTAAGCTGGGACTTTTGTTGGAACTTTTGGAAATGTGGTGGTCCTTCCATTCCAAGATTCCTAGCTGCAAAGACAATGTTAGCAGAACACAAGCAGAGCCCATGTTTCCACCATCTTCTCCTCAAAGGAGGAACCTGCCTAGGGGAGAAGTAAAGCCAAGCAGAGTGTCCCCATAGCCTAGCTGCATCCCTGACAATGAAACTTGCTTTCTGATAAAACCGGAAGTTCCCGGTTGTGTGCCAAATATACCTTTCATCTTCTGTGTGTGTGTTCATCTTGTGTG
Source organism: Heterocephalus glaber (assembly GCF_053883595.1). Taxonomy (NCBI): domain Eukaryota; kingdom Metazoa; phylum Chordata; class Mammalia; order Rodentia; family Bathyergidae; genus Heterocephalus; species Heterocephalus glaber. Next base: position 11,315,796 of record NW_028258299.1, read on the forward strand.
AGTGTTCATCTTGTGTGTATGCTATAGCTATATTGAAGAATAATTAACATCTTATGACCTACATGTATTTAAAATGTACAATTTGATAAATTGTAACAATTCGATACTCTCATGAAGGCACCACTGCAATCACAATAAACACCCATGTATGATTTTTAAAATTTAGTTTGACTTCTCCACCCAGTTTCATAGCAGCATTGTCCACAATAGTCAAAATGTGGAAGCAACTCAGAGTGTGTGGACAGATGAGTGGATTAACACAACATGGTGTAAAAGGATGGTATATTATTTACCCTTAAAAAGGGAGGAAATTCTGACACAAGCTACAACTTAGGATGGATGAACTTTGAAGACATTGGGCTACATGAAATAAGTCTGTCACAGAAGAGCAAACACTGTATGATTTCACTTTGATAAGGTGCCTAGAACAAGCCAGATTCATAGAGCCAAAAAGTAGAACGGTGATCACCAGGGGCCGGGAGAAGGGAGGAGTGGGGAGTTACTGTTTAGTCAATACCGAGTTTCAGTTTTGCAAGATGAGAAAGCTTTTGGAGACAGAAGGTGGTGATGGTCCCCTGATAATGTGAAGGAACTTAATGCCACAGAACTGTGCCCTTAGCCATGGTGGAAACAGGTGTCCCTCTCAAAGGCCTGGCCTCCTGACTTGACTGTGTTTGGAGCTAAGCCCTTTAGGGAGGTAATTTAGGCTCAATGAGGCCCCAGGGGTAGCGCCCTGATCCTATGGAGCTGATAACCCTAGAAGAAGAGGAAGAGGCACCAGGCACTTCCTCCCTGCATGCACAGCCACAAGGGGCCCAGGGAGAAGTTGCTGACAAAGCCAAATCCCTTCATCTTAGCTTTCCGTTCTCCAGAGCCATGAGACTATGGATTTGTAGTTTAAGGCCTTGAATCTTTAAGCCTTTCATTACAGCAGCCCACACTGATTAATACAGATGGTAAATTTTATGTTATGAGTATTTTACTCTATTTTTCATTTTGAAAGTAGCTTGGTGTGGTTGTCCACTGTCTCTGACCTGAAAACTCCCTACCACTATGACAACCAATTTAAAATTCTTCAGTCCTCGTGGAAAGCATCCCAGGTGGCACCTGTGTTAATTGGAACAATATTCCCAGTGTTTTTCATGGAAGCTTTACACTTTCTATCCTTCATATTCCAGCAGCCACTTCGCTGCCTGGCCTCTCCATCCCCCCAAAATTCCTGAGGAGAGAAGGGCCCCACTGTGCTCCAGGAGCAGATGCAGGCGCCTTGTCTATTAAAACCCTGAGAGTTTCACCTCAAATCCAGGATTCTGGTGCTCACAGGAAGACAGACTCAGGCCGCCTTGAAAAATGGAAAGCTTCTCCTCAGAGCCGCCATTCCATTTCCAGACATTCCTGTTTAGAAATCACCTCTTATCTGCCTCTTTGAGGGCAGGTGCTCAGGAAAGGCCCAGTCCCATGGACAGCCTGGCTTTCTTAAAAGGATTTTGCACTATCAGGACCCTGCAGAGCCCTTCCAAGGCAAGCCAGGTTGTATTGTGACTTATCTGAGAAAAACATCACAGAGTGTGTTGTAGTCAGGGATCCTTCAAGCAAAAATGTATCGGATGAAATAATGTTTTAGTTTTCTCCCCCTCAGGATTTGGGGGAGAATGAAAGACTCCACTACACCTACTCCTCTGTCTGGGCTCTAGTTGGTTTCCCCACACAAACACTCACACCCCTGTCTGACACGGCTGTGACAAAAGATAAATCCCACTCGTGCGTCTGTACTATGTGTGACACTATGCAGTGTGCTGTACAGTACTTTGGTTACCACATTTATGCTTTATAGTGATACTGTGAAGTGAATCTTGATAACTGTTTTACAGATGAAGAAACTGAGGCTGAACAAGGACTGGCTTGGATTTAGGCACCTTGTCAGTTGGCAGACTTTAGGATTTGAATCAGATCTACTGTGTTTGCTTCCAAAACTCATAATTTTCTTTAGGACAAACTATCCCCAACTCTGACCTTCACCTTCTCTAAAATAACTTTGATCAGTTACAGTTTGGACTTAAATGTCCCCCAAAACTCGTGTGCTAAAGATTTGGTTGCCAGGAGGTGGGCTTTGGGTAAGTGATTGGACCACAAGGGCCCCAACTTCATTAAGTGGATTAATCGATGAGATCATAATTTGATGGCAATATTGGGAGGTGATGGAAACAGGAAGTGGGGCCTATTTGAAAGGAAGTGGGTCATTGTGATCTTGGGCACTATACCTAATCTCCCATCCCTTCTCTCTGACTCTCTCACTCTTCCGCTCTGCCTCCCAGCTGCCATCAAGTGAGCAGCTTTGTTCCACTACACCCTTACCCTGTGATGCTCTGCTTTACTTCAAGCCCACAGCATGGAACGAGCCTACCACTAACTGAAACCATGAGCCAAAATAAACCTTTCTTCTTAGGTTGAGTATGTCAGGTACTTTATCACAGTGATAGAAAGTTGACTAATACATTCACTACTGCCTTTTGAAATCAACTGGTCCATCTCATCCCTAAATCTTGGTGGAAATGATAATTATGATGAGATATTATCAATTTCCTGGATATTTAACATGACCATCACCAGACGCTTTCCTTAAATTATCTCTAAACCTTTATATATTGTGAAAATTGGTATAATTTTCCCGATTCTACAGATAGTGGAGTCAGAGTATCAGAGAAGATAAAGGATTTGCTCAAGGTCACCCAACCAGTAAGGATCAGAGGGAATCCCACTGGGTCTGCCTGACTACATAGCCCAAGAGCTCTGTATAGAGTACAGCTCTTTACCCCGAGTCTGCTAGACCTAAAGGGCAGTGGCATTGTGGCAGGTACAGACAATAGCTTCTTAACATTTTCACAGTCATTTACAAATTGATTTCACTATCACCTGGCTGTGTATCAGAAGCACCTAGAGTGTTTAACTAAAAAGTAAATACATTCTTAGATCCTATCTCGAACCAGTCTGATTTGGTAATCTGTCACCAATTTTGCATAATGGAAAAATGAAGTTAGAAAGCAGATCTAGACTCAACAACTAAATGTTACTGGGTTTTAGATTGCTTGCCTCTCCTTCTGGAGTTAGATTCTAGGTTATTCTCATCTCGAACAAAGAATTGAACTAAGTAAGCAAAAAGGCAGTGGCAAAGTTTATTCAAGGAAAGAAAAGAAAAGTGAAGAGTTGGAGAGAAAGTGGCTTTGCAGAGTGAGCTTGGGGAGAGTAAAGAGAAAAGAAGGAGAGAGCAGATAAAAGTACAGGCTGTGTCTGGGAAATACAGCATGAGCTATCATGGAAAGCTATGATGGCAAAGTCTTCATGGCCTTGATGTGCCCTTTTTTGCTGTCTAAATTGTGTGGAAATCCATGACAGTGTTCACATCCAGGTCCCGAGAGGTAGTTCCTGGATACCTCCTCTCAAGCTGACATCAGGTCAAGGCCATCCTATTGAAAACTTGCTCAGGTTCTCTCAGGAAGTCCACATGCAGGGCTTTGGGAACTGTTCTGCACATGTGTCCAGGATCTTGTAGTTAACGGGTCACGCCTACTTCCCCAGCCAGCTTGTTGTTGTTTTGTTTTGGTACCAGGGATCGAACTCGGGACCTTACACTTGCGAGGCAGGTGCCTGACCACTGAGCTAAATCCCCGGCCCCAGCCTGCTTTTGCTACGCCCTACTCTCCTATTTCAGGATGAGAGTTGTGTGTTTAGAACTAGATTTTTGTCTGTTTTGTTTTGCTTTTTAAGGTAATATTATAGAAGTGGAATTGCTAAACTAACAGGTGAGAATATTTTTATTACAAGGTAGATGTGTATGTGTTTGTATGCCTTGGACTAAACTGGGGTCCCTCAGACTTCCAAAGTCATATGTTGAAGCCCTAACTCCCAATATGGCTGTGTATGTAGCGCTGTTACAGAGGTAACTGAGTTGAAATGAAGCCATAAGGCTGAGGTCCACTATGGTTTGGGTGTGGCTTGAGTGCCCTCCAGGGGTTCACTGTGATTAGAGCTTTGGTCTCAGGGTGGTGTTACTGGGATAGTGACGGTGAACCGTTTACATCTTTCAGGGATACAAGTAGCCTGCTGTGGCATGTGTGCCATAGATTTGCCACTGCTGCCGTAGGGCATTGGGGCCAGGCCCTCAGGAGGGACTAGGGCTGCCTATCTCTTTCTGCCTCCCAGCTCAGGTGTCACTGCTTTCTCCAGTCACACTCCCCCTGTGACGTGCTGCCATCTACCACCCTCAACAGGGGCCAAATAGGGCCACTAAGTCTTGGACTTTGAACCTCTGAACTACGTACACTGTCTTTTCTTTATAAGTAGCCTGTGTTGAGTATTTTGCTACACTGACAAAGGCTGACTAATACAAGACCTTCCTCTCAAATGATGGGCACCATTGTAAGAGAAGGAAGAGATCCCAGAAGGTGAACAGGGGGTAACCTGACTGTGAAGCCCTGGCCCCTACAACTCCAAGAAAATGAATCTGCTTTGGGTATGTCACCTAGGCTGGGGCATTTTGTTTCTCTGTCCCTGGCCAACTCGTACAGTGTTTAACGTGTTTTGTTTCTAAATTGCTTTATCTTTTCTCTTTCTCTGAGTTTTGGGCCAATTCTTTTCCTTCCATCAGAGTCCAAGAGGGCCCATCTAGCTCCCTGTATCCTAACAATACTGTGTACTATAAGCTTTTTAAGTTATTGCCAAGCTGAAAGGTATATTGTTATTTGAATTTTTTATTTCCCCTCTACTGAAGGAGAAATGTTTTCATAGTTGTGTTGCCTACTTGTATTTCATCTTTCCAATCACTCATTTTTATATCAGAGAGCTTGAAGTTTTCATTATTAGTAGATCTTTATATACCAAAGAGGTCCTTTATATTTTAAAAATATCAGATATTATCTTTCAAGTATATTATAGATATGTTCCCTAGGTTGTTACTTTTCTTTTGTTTTAGTTTAAATTATATCACATCAAACCTGCTAATTTCCATCTTTTGGGTGTCACTTTTTGGAAAGATATCTTCTAATGTCATGACTTCTATGACACTATAGAAATATAGGAATAAATACATGTATTTTTATCTAGTTATTTTGTTCTGGAATCCATTTAGGGGTAAGACGAAAGCTCATTATTGTCTCTCAACCAATGATGAACTAATTTCCCCAAGACTTTTATTCCTTAGTCCATTCTTTTCTCCAGTTCTAAAATGTTCTATTTCTTACAGGCTAAACTGTTATAGTAAGCTTGTGTCTAGTTTTAGCCTCTCAGTTCTGTTCCATTCATGTGTGCATTTTGTTTAAATTATATGTGAGCTATTGTTTTACCTCTTGTGCAATATCTTTTGCTTCCAAATGTAACATAAATAAAAAAATTAGCCCCTACATTTTTATATTTGCCAAGATTCAGTGGATTTTCTTTTCCTACTCAGCGTCTCTTTTCCTAATGTAAGCAGTTAAGGAGAGCATTCACTTTTTCCTTGATATACCTGAATGGTGGTAAGACCTTCATCTTCTTTGTATTCAGGATTTTAATTCTCTGGTATTTACCGGTACATCATTAATCATTTTCATCACAATAAACTCACTTGATAGTAATGTGGATGTCCTAAGGATTTAGAGAGCACTTCCATTTAAATTTCCCAGTAATGAGCTTTACTATAATTTTATAATGTTATCAGTGCTGAGAACAGAACCTTGCAGATGAACCTTAAAAAAATACCATTCCTTTGTCAGGAGGGCCCAGGGGGAGAGGCAGAGTGGCAGAATTCAGATGCTTCTAATTGGTCTTGTGTTGCCGTGGGGTGCAACTCCATGCTAAGCTGATGTTGCCCACAGAGGAGAAATAAAAATGGCCTGTGTGTCTCCCACGTATGTAGCAGATCTTCCTCTTTCTCTGACAGATATTTCAGCACCAAAGATCTCAACAAAACTTTACGAAATGGGCAATGGGGTGATAAGGGGAGAAGGTACAGAGGAAGACTGGATATGTGAGGAGGACAGTAACAGAGGGCCTGAGGAGCCACAGGGCTTTTTGGTAGGGGAATGAGGCCAACCTTGCTGAGGCCCTAGGGCTAAAACCCCACAGGGAATGCTCAGGGACAGGAACTTGTCTCTGTGGTAGCGTCTCTTACACAGCCCCAGTCTGCTCACCTATGCATGATGCAACTCCGTGTGTCTGAGGTGGGAGTTCTTTACCTGTGTGCAAATGTCGGCCTTCCTATTTAATGTATGCTACATAGTGAGCTTGAGCAGATCTCTTCACTGCAGTGAGCCTCAGTTTCCTCAACTGTGAAACAGAAATAGCCATACCTCTCCAATGATGGAAGAATGAGAGCAAAGATGATACGCTGACCTGCAGCAGAGTGGTTGCAATGAGAAACTCCTTTAAAATTACACCTTCATCGCTGCGATTCATAGTATAACCTGTAGTAAGGACTCATGGTAGAATTGAGGAACGTGAGAGAAATAAGTCATAAAGATCAGCCAATGAGCCTCAACTCTGCCCTTCATTAGTTGTGTGACCTGGAAAAAAAATCATAGTCTCTTTGTGGGATGGTCTCCTGACACATAAAGCAGAGACTAGGAATCCCACAGCAATCTATGTCTCTGAGTTTTTGTGAGAATAAATTACCTAATGGTTGGGAAAGTGCTTTGAAAACCCTCTAGGTGTTATTTGCCTTTCAAATGTGAGGTATTATTATCCTTAGAGACTACTTAGCAAGCCCTGGAACCCTGTGGATGTTGCTAACCCTGACTCTGAAATTATCTGATAGAAGAATTCTCATGGTCCCCACAAAGGACAGGGAAAATGTAGTTGGGGAGAAATTAATGTGAGTAAGATTTTAACTCATTTAGGAAGAACTTTCTAACAACCAGAACTGTATGATAGAATTCATTAGGGGCAATTTTCCAAGTAGCCTGAACTATATGGGGAGACAATGGGCTTTTCACTAACAGCTGTGTTCTAGAATAAAGGAGGAAGGTGGGCATCTGTACTGTAGGCTGGTGCCTAGACTGGTGGGGAATTCATTCACTTAGCAAATATTTTATAGTTTGTTTGTAGTGGGAGATTTGATGGTAGATACCAACATTGAAAAAGACTTGATTGTACAATCCGGTAGGACTCTTAGTTGTTGGCAACACAGAGAAATGGCTCCACCTTAGTTTATACAATGGAAAATATTAACGAGTTGGAAGAGTTGAGAAATGACTGACCAGTCAAAAGAGAGGAGCAAAGCCAAGTCCTTGGATCACTGAAGTAGAAGCAAATGGACTATGCTGGAGAATGATTCCCTATCAAACTCTTGATGTTCTTCTGTCACTTCCCTTAAGATTCAAATTCTCTAAAGAAAGAACCTGGCCTAATTGTACATGCCCTCCAGGAGGAGGACAGGTATGATGAAAATCCTCATTTCCCATCTCATGGAATGGGTGCTGGCATGGGTCTCTCAAGAAGTGAGTGTTGTTTAATATAAGAATCAAGAGATCCTGCAAATGCCACTCACTCAACCAGAGAGGCCTTTGGAGAGACAGGCAAGCTAGATTTGATTATGAAGAAGAGGAGGTAGTTAGCTGAAGATGGTGGGGAAGATAAGAGTTTCTAAGGATCCTTCTAATTCTAAGATCCCTTGATTTTGAGCACTGGGGCTCTAGAATTCCTTTGCTATGTGATGCTTTCCGTTTTCCATGATTTTGCTTTTATCTCCAGCTAGATCATAAACTCCTCAAACATGAGGCCCTGATTTACATTCTTTGGATCAATTCTTCTCATATTAGGACATATTCTTGTTGGGCTGAACTCATGTAAACAGTGCCTAGGAATTAGTCATGCCTCTTCCTTCCACAGTCCAGGAAATGGGAAATCTGTTGACCAATGCCTTGCCATTGGCCTCGCAGCTCGTTCAAAAAACAGAAGTGACATGAACTGCTGGAAAGCTCTTAGGGGGTTTTATGAACCTTTCTTCTCATTTTAAAACAAGTGCTAGATGTACACACTTGGCCAGATTATATTTTATAGTTGACGTTTTATGTATTCAGGTGCTGATAATGCTTCTATCAGGATGTAGCATATTATATTCCCTGGATACTTCCTGTGGTGCTTGCCAGAGGAGAACTTGGCTCATGGAGTTTCAGAACCATGTGCATGGAGTGGATCTTAAAACTTTATGTGACCAAGCAACTAGAAAGGGAACAGACGTGTGAGTTAGAGGCACTCATGTGTGAGACTAGGGGGAAAGATCAAGACTACGTAGAAAAATTATCCAGATTTGATATGTATGTGTACCAGTTTCCCAAGATGAATGTAATTGTTATGTATCACATCAAGATTTTTGAAAAGGCTACATAGAACCAGACAGACAACACACCATTAAGGGAGGCAAGTCCATCTCAGCTGGAGCCATTGAAAAATGTGACTTCAGTGCCTGGGCTTCTAATTTTCAAAACAACTATACATAGAATCCTGTGGGTTTAAAAAAATATTGGCAACAAATTAAAAACTATTTTTAAGCATAGCACAATGGTAAAACTTTATAAATCTCCCAATTTATGTTACCTTTTTGGTTTAGAAGTTTCTCTTCCATATTTACCAGTAAGCCACGAGAAAGATTTGATATGGAAGTTCCCTCTACAAAGGAAAATAAAATCTGGGGCCTTTAGCTCTGAGGGAGTGTGAAAGGGGAAGGTTGTTTGGGGAATTAGATGATGAGGTGAGAGGGAAGATTTCTTAATGTCTTATCTCACTTAGTTACGGAGCCAAGTCTTGGGAAGGAGTTGGGAAAAGAAGGAATGGAGAGATCCAGACAAGGATGAGGGAACCCAGGGACACGGAAAGGTGAGCATTACCTGAGAAAGAGAAGGTTCTAGAAAAAGCTCTGCCTTGATCTCACCACCATGTCCTGTCAATATCTGTCCAGGCCCTGGGTATCCCAGGGAGGAAATGTGCCAGGCAACTAGAAGAGGTGAGGTATCCGTGATTACAAAACACAGGGGCTCTATCTAGGACTGTGAAAATGGAACAGTATTCCCAAGGCCCAGAAAGAACCGCTGTATCTTATGAGTCATGACATAGGGTCCAGGGCCACAACCAGCCTGGGATTCTACAACAGATTTAGAGTCTACAACTGGTTCAAAGGCCATAACGGTACATCAGCCACAGACCGTCACCCCTAACCACAAACAGCTGCAGAGAAGACCCAAGATATCCAAGAGATTCTTCATGACAGAAGAGACAGATATGATTAACTGATAAGATTCCTTTTTGTTTTAACCACTAAAAGTTCATAAGAGCAATCAGGAGAGATTTAGAAAGTCCCAGAGTCCAACAGGCTTGACTTGTTTATGTGCAGGGCAATCTATGCACAGCTACTAAGATGAATCTGGCCCATGGATTACTCTTTTTCCTACCCTATTATTTAATACAAGGGAAAACTGAGACCCAAAAAGAGCAAGTGTCCAGGGTCACAGAATGACTTTGTGCTTATATCCTGTCTCTGCTGAGGCAAAGTACCCAACATCCAAAGTTGAAAGGGAAAATGTTTATTTGGCTTACAGCTCATAGAGGCTTCAGTCCATAATCAGCTGGCTCCAAGGTAGGGTGGCAGAGGAGCAACAGCTTATGGCCGGTAGAAGGAGCAAAAAGCAACAAGAGGATTTAACAATGTCTTCCTGCCCCTTTTATCTTATTCAGACTACCAGGATTAGGGCAGTGCCAGACCAATCACGTGTGTGGTGGTTTAGTGATCACATGCCCTTAATCCCAGCATCCTACACTCTAGATTCAACCACCTCCAAAATAGCCCACCTCATTCGCATTAGGCTTTGAGAGGACATCTAAAGACAAGCCATAACATATCCCTTAAGACAGATTTGGCTCCTGGTAGCAGATGATCTGGATAAAAGTGGCTGAAAATATTGGTGCTAATTATATCGCATGTCTAGAATTGTAGGATGCACTGCTCCCTGGTCTCTTAATCCACCAGTTCAATGACTTCAGCACTCTGAGTGCACTTCCCCAATTTTGTTGGAATTCTCCTTCAGGGTTGTGAGAAGGCTACCTTGCTTTAGGCATCACATTTTTACATTCCACCATACGAGGAGGAAAAGGGGTTTCATTAGGCGAATCCTTTCCTGAAGCAGCCCCTACCTTTTGTCCCTTGGCCAGAACTGGAATATAAGGCCACTGCTAAGCAAGTTACCTCCAAAGACAATGACATTGTCCTCATTGGCTTTGATCAATCACAACTCACCCTGTTGGACTGAGCCCTCCTTCCCTAAACAAATGACCAGAGGCTCCCTAAACAAAGTCAGGGTCCTGCTAATAAAGAAGACGGGGATGTCAAAACTGTTCTGGTGATGCCTGCCTCTGTGGTGGAGCCAGAAGCAAGATTCAAGTCTCCTGATGACCCAGGCAGGTCCCCACACTGAGTACCATGAAGGAACCAGCTTGGATCAATTCAGAGCATTCACAGGCATTTTGGAGACTTCATATTTTCAGGTGCTGTGAACTGAATAGTCTCCTCACCCTGACATTCTACTGTGAAGTCCTGTTCTCCACTTAATGATATTGGGAGGCCAGCTGGGACTTGGGAAGGTTATTAGGGTGAGATGCACTCATTGAGGGTGGAGTCCCTATCCTGAGCAGAGTCTTGAGCTCCTCACTTAATGCCTCTGCACAGTACACAGAGAAGTGGCCTTCTGTGAGCCAGGAAGGGGAACTTCCTCAGGAACCAAATCTCAGTCTTAAACTTTCTAGCCTCCAGAATGCCAAAACTCCCGTGAACCACCCTGTGTGTGGTATTTGTTATAGCAGCCCAATCTGACTGAGACCTCCCGTTTCTCCAGAATTTAGCAAGAGTAGCAGAAATTACTTCAATCACTTTCCTAAGTGGGTCATTTGTCTAATTTTCAACTAAAAGCCCTGCAAGTAAATTAAAGGAAAACTGTTCCATTTTCCTGTAGGATATGTATGTTACTTATCATACTTTTCCATTCATTTGAATAAATATCAATTTAACATAAATATTAAATGTAACTTTAATATGATGAAGTATTTAGATGACTACGTAGTGTATATTTAATATAAAACAATTTCATATAATTCAATAATTTCATATAATTATTTTACAGTGTATTATGCTGAGAACCAGAGAAGTTTAGCATTTTCCTGTCACTCTGCTCAAAAGTAGTCAACCCAGCATTAACAGACACAGGTTACCAGACTGCAGCAGAGACCTCATCTAACTAACTTTCTGTTGTATTCAAAACATTAAAGATCTGGGGCACTCAAAGATTCAGCACAGCCCACCCCTTTGAAGCTCATAGTATTAAAAAAAAAAGAAAGAAAAGAAAGAAGAACCATATTTAGGTCGTTCATTTTATTTTTTGTTTCCCTAGAGTTTTCTCTGAAATGTTACACTAAAAATATGTCATTCTATTAATGTCCTTTTATTCCCTTTCCCAATCCTCCAAAGCTTTAAAAGATTTTACCTTTGTCAAGTACAGAAATTGCCTTGATTTCTTAAGGTGACAAAAATATGCAGTTTTTACAGTTTAGATCTAGTCTCCTGTTCAGAGGTGGAGTTTTTGGACAGTGACTCAGACATGGGGTGGGGGGTGTCCTATGATCACTGCAGAGTTCATGTGCTCTTAGGGGTGGGGCTGGGTTGGAGGCGAGTCACTAAGGGTGTGACCCGGAATGGTGTACTTTTGTCTCTGGCTTCTTTTTTCTCTCTGTGCTCCCTGGCTGTCATGCAATGAGCAGCTCTCATCCACCATACTGTTTCTGCCTTGGAGCCAGTCGATCATGGACTAAAACCTCTAAAACCATGAGCCAAATAAACCTCTCTTCCTTTAAGTTTCGGGTATTGCTATTTTGTTCCAGTGATGGGAAAGCTGACTAAAAACAGCCTGTGTGTTTGATGAGAAGTTTTACTAGCCCCACAGATAAAACCAGCAAATATTTGAGTTGTTGAAGCATCTCTGCAGACCAGGTCTAGAGGGGGTGCCATAGATTGGTAGACCACTCTCTTACTTTGTCTCAGTATTTAATTTTCCCCTCAGCATACAACGGAGCTGGGTCAAGAGGAAGTCATGCGTTTTAATATCAGCTCCTGGATTACTGGCCAAGTGACCATCGGAAAGTCTTTTCACCCCTGGACTTCAGCAAATCCATTTGTAGATTGGAGCATTATAGGACTCACATCACAGGATTGTTGTATAGGTGAGATAAGTTGGCTTTAAAGCAATGGGAAGATGCCTGGTGTGTGATGGATGCTCAGAGACTTGTAACTCCATTTCCTATCATTGGTCCAAGTTCCATGACAAAGTCCTTGTGTGGTCTTAGCCCTAACTTCCCTGCTCAAATGAAGGACATCAGGCAGAGGCAAAAGGAGGAGAGAAATCTTGAACCCCGGTCAAATAAAGACAAACAGAAAGCCCACAAAAGGAGAAGATGCTGGCTTCAGTTGTTGGAAGGGTTGGCATTGTGTGGAACAAGATGTAAGCCTTCATTTATGTGTCTTTGAAGGAAAACCAGGAGCAAGGATTAGCAGCTGTTGGAGGACAGGAGGTAGATGAGTGTCAGGAAGCAGGCTCTTACCATCAAGTGGCCACAGATGGGTGGAACTCCCCAGGTTGGTAGTGAGTTCTGTCTCACTGGATCGGTGTAAAAAGAAGTAAGATGGCCAATTGTCATATAGGCTTGGTGGTGATAGTGTATGTGCATGTGTGTGTGTGTGTGTGTGTGTGTGTGTGTGTGCTGTTGTGTCCATTAGGAGATGCTGGTCCATACCTCGACCTATTTCCCTTACTGAGTTCTAACACTTGGAGTCCCTGTTGGTCTGTTGGTCACCTCAGAGCCAGGTAGCTTGTAACTAGCAACCAAGTAGTGCCTTCATGCCCCAGAGCATATTGAAGCTAGCCAACAGCAAGCCTGCTTGCCCTGCCTTGTCCTTTCCTCCTCTCAGACCCCAGAGTCACCCTGTTGCCTTGGTACCCCTGCCTGTTCTACAGCCATCCCTGGTACCTCCCTGAGTGGCTCTACACAGCTGGCTGTTCTCCTGAGAGGACCGAGCAGGCAGGACCACATTCACCCCGGACTAGTCTCCTCTTGATCCGACTCTGATTTTACCAGGGGCAGAATTAAAAGTCATTTCACAATAATGTTTCTTAGGCTCAGTTGCACAGAAATACAGGCTTCAAGTCCCCCATCCCACCCCAAGTCCATCCAGTAGGGCTGGAGAACCCCCCAAGGAGTCTGAATTTGACAAGCTGTCCCCACTTCATTCTGACAAGGAAGCCCATGAACCCACTCTCCTCCACACCCAAGATTCTGTAATTATTAAGAAAAGAGGAAAATAGAGATCATCAAGGGAAGAGAAATAGTCATGGTGGTTAGATCTACATAGAGTCATAGTTTACAAAGAGTTTTCACAGTTTTCTCCTCAGCTGACCCTCACAGCGGGTGTATGGAGTGAATAATGCCATACCCCTTGACTTACAAGGGCATTCCCCCTGGGCTATGAAGATCCATGAGTGAAAGGCTAAAATTTGAACTCTAGTGAGTTTATCATACCACAGAATAAAGAAACCAAGATGTAGGGACCTTTGTTATCATTGGTAAGGGAGAGAACAAACTTGCTAAAAATAAAACAAGTACTAGTCATGTTAGCTCTCTCTGTCACTGGCTGGCTGGACTTTATTAAACAGTTATTCCTTACTGATGTGGAAGACAGCTGCAGGGCCCCACATCTAGGTTGGATCTTTGTATGGGATAGAGATGGGAACTAACCACCTGCCCCTTGGGAGTGCTGAATTTTTCTTTATTCTGGCAAGTCCAATCCATCAAGAGAAGCTGGAGATTTGAACAAGGACCAACTCCTTCCACGGCAAGTTATTCATTTATTCAGGCAGTGATTCAGCAGCTGGAAGCAATGCTGACTGTGTGCAAAAGGCTTGACTGTCTCACTTCAGAAACTGAGGGAGGGAGTCAGAAATCCAAGCCCAGGAGGATGGATGCAAATCCACACCAGTGCTCCCAGCATAAGCAAATGCATGGGTACCAAATGAATGTGTAACTAAATTAATAAATTAAGTATAGGTGTCAACCTTTGTCTATCTGTGTCTGTCTCAGTGCATCCACATTCACAAACATGGAGAACTGACTTACACAAGCATACCCAGTGTAAGCTGTACACCTGCACATGTCAGGCACAGTACAAAGGGACCCAGATGCTTGAGCTGAGACCCAGTGATGTTGGGGATTTGTGTGGTATCCCCTGGTTTATAAGTGCTGGAGCCCAGGCTCAGATGAGCCCTTGGAAAGTAAGCTCTCTGAAGGTAAGTGTCCAGCCTGGCATGGCACTCTGGCCTGTGTGGAATCAACTCTAACCCAGGTTGACCTCTACTCCTGGGGCCATGCAGCTATTTTCAGTGAATCCCTGAGACAAGCACTTGGTGCTCCCTGTCTGAGTTCAGCAGAGCCTGAAGGACCTGGCCATGAATCATCACAGCAAATTCAGAGCCTGTGTGGTGGACATGCCCCATGCCAGGGAAGCCTGGTGCCAAGAGCGCCTTACTTTGCTTAGAAATTCAAAAATAGAAGTATCTGAAGTTCCCTCAGCCCAGCCTCTCTGTGGCCACGGAAGAGCCCTCTGGCATGATTTTGAATTCCAAGTCCCTGACATGACCTACTTTAACTTCTTTCATTTGCGTGATAAATGAAAATGCCAGAATGGGATCCCAAAGGGCTTCCCCCTGCTTGACAGCCAACTTGGTCCCCTAGCTCCCTGAGGCTCATGGCGGGAGCTGGCATCTCTGCTGACCCCTGCTGGGGAACCCTCCCACCCTTCCTGGGGAAAGCCATCAGCTACAAGACCAGTTGGTATGCACTTACTTCTTCCAAATTTGCAGGACATCTTTGCACCCACATCGTGGGACTTAAGGGTAGCCGAGCAGTCCTCATCTGGACTAAAGAAAGACACAAGCGGCATTCCCAAGAGAACAGAAACATCAGAACCACCAGGAAACCTGCTAAAATACCCAATCTAGATCCCACCTTAGAAATTCTGACCCACTAGGCTTTGGCGAGAGCCGAAGTCTGGGCTCTTAACACCATGTCTCCCCCAAGAGCAGATTAACATCCAGATAGATCAGAATTGAGCGTTGGTTTCCCAACAGTCCCCATCACCTACCATGTGGGCTTAGAAAAGTTACAGACCTCTGTGAGCTTTGTTTCTTTAGGAGAATAACAATACCTGCTTCATAGATTAGGGTGAGAATTAAATGAGAGTTAAATTAAATTTTAAATGCTTCCTTAGTGTTTAATAATCCATCAAAAAGGTTAGATATTATTAAAAGATTTGTCAACAACATTTGATTTGATGTACTTTGGTTTTCTTTTGATTTTTAGGAGGCTTCCAGCTATACAGTAGATCTAGAGGCAAAAGCTCAAGGTTAAAAGTCCCACACTAGCATTCATTGGATCTATGACTGATTTTCCAGCCTTGGAAAGCTTCAGTTTCCTCATCCATAAAACAAGAATCTTGCTAGCACCCATCTCCCTGCATTGAAGGGAGGAGGAAATAAAAAGCTGAGTGAGAAAAACACTGTACAAGTTATGAAGCACTTTGTAGATTCGCTATGATTCCTGTAATACCAAAAATGATCCAAATGGGTGCCAAAGGGTCCCCATCAGCATCCCTGATAGCCTGCTTCCCCGAGCATTATAGTCATTTTCAGCCTTAGCACCCATTTGTATGCAAACAATTATTGTGCAGTAGGCCTTCACCGCTGCCTCTGCTCGGAAGTCACTCGCTGCAGTCTCGTTTACATTATTAATTTGTTTAGCAAACCCTTTCAAGTCAAGTTCGCGTAGAGGTGAGCTGGGAAGCAGCCACAGTCCAGGATCCTGCAGGGAGAGGAGGTCATTGGATCAGGGGGCTCAGCACACACATTGCTCACATGGTACTAGGAAGTGACCAAGTTCCAGTGTCTCCGGGCATCTTTATCCCATCTCAAAAAAACAGAATTGTTTTTCTGGATTTTCAAAATTTTTCATTGTTTATTTATCTTGATAGCTCTCCACTGTATTGGGGCTACTTTAACAAAATGCCACAAACCGAATGCCTTGAAACATAGAAAGGTATTGTCCAATGGTTCTGGAAGCCAAAACTCTGGTGTACACAGGACCACACTGTCCCCTGAAACCCATGGGTTCCAGAGACCTTGCCTCCTCTCGGTTTCTAGTGTTGACCAGCAATCCCTTGTGTGCCTTTGTCAGATGGCCTTCTGCCTTCTTCCTGTGGGTCTCTGTCCCCTTCTTTTAAGGACAGCAGTCACATGGGATTAAGGACCCAACCTATCCCAGTATGACCTCATCTGAATCTGAGTCATTATATCCTCAACCAGCTTAGGTCCTGATGAGATCACATCCTGAGGTACTGGGAGTTAAGACTTGAAGATATCTTTTTCAGCTCAAGCTATAACACTACTTGCCATGTCAGTTTTACTTCCTTGTTTACTCATTCTCAGAATATAAGCTTCAAGGTCGCAGGGATGATGGTCATCATTGTCCTCATGGTGCCTAAAGGAACTCAGTCATGACCTCTGAAACCCAAGCTTGAGCTAGAATCTGCAGCTTGGGGCAAGGGAGGAAACATAAGGCTTTGGGGACTTGGGGCGTCTTGGGTTTATGTCTCTGGGTTTATGTCTCAGCTCCGTATTCTAGTCTTGTGCTCAATGCTTAACCTCTTTGTAGCTCCATGTCTTCATTTCCACAGCACACCTGGTAACGTTCCTCAGCAGCTGCACTTTAATGGGATGGTTTGTCAGGGATGGCTCTGTGGCACTATATGCATTTTCTATACTATTTGGCTTCAATTCCCTACTATCCAGTTTCAACTCTTTTTCCAACCTTGTGACCTTGAACACAATGTATTCTATCAGAACCTCTGTTTCCCAACCTGTACAAGGGGTGAGAATATCATCTCCCAATCTACATCCTAGAGTCCTTAGGAGATGGAGCTATGCCAGTGTATGGGAAGCATTTGCAAACTAATGGATGTGGGGTTAGCATTATCAATTTAAAGGTGCTAGTAGCATTATTCAGCTTTTATGTTGCTGCTTCACCAGGTTCAAAGAACTTCATTTCCATTTATGTCAGTGATTCCTTTTTAGAGTATTTGACTAAAGCCCAGAGAGGTTAAGAAATTTGCATAAGATCACAGAGCCATTTGTAAGACCAATATGGAAAACCATTCAGCTCCCCCTCACTCTGCCCTGTTCTCTGCCACCTTGTGATCCTATGGGGTGGTACAGTAATGAGGCCAGTTTTGTCTACTTATGTAAATTTTGGAAGGGTTCTGACAACCTCTAATGAGTTCATTTCACTTTCTCCTTTTCTTCTTTCCTGTAAAGTAGTTAAAAAAAAAAATAGATGAAGCAGAGATTGAATCTAGTAGCCAGAAAATAAGAATAGCAGCCCCTGTCTAGCACACCTGAAGATGAGGGCTATGTCACTGGCTTTCCAGCCCTGCTCTATGAGTCCCTGATCCCAGTGGCTTGTGAAGCCAGCCACTCCCTGTCCCTGAGCCAAGCTGATCCCTGAACCAGATCACAAAGTACCCAATAGGAAGAGGCCCACAAGCCAGCAGGTGGAATCTAGGATCTGTCTTCATACTGTGGACCTAGGCTCTAGTCTAGACAGCAGACCACCTCCCCAGCTGCCCTGTCCCCTCCAAATTTCTACCCGATTGATTACCTAGGCACATGGCTTGAAGCAAGCAAAGCATCTTTAAAAATAATTTGTTTGGATCATTTCTGCTATTACATGAATTGTAGCAAATCTACAAAGTGCTTTATAACTTGTACAGTGTTTTTCTCACTCAGCTTTTTATTTCTGCAAGGTGCCTGTTTTATGGATGAGGAAACTGAAGCTTTCCAAGGCAGGGAAATCAGTCATAGATTCAATGAATGCCAGTGTAGGATTTCTAGCCATGAGCTTTTGCCTCTAGATCTATTGTGTTCAAAAGCTTCCCCAAAATCAAAACAAAATGAGATTTCTAACGTTGTTGGCAAACCTTGTAATCATATCTGACCTTTAATTGATTAAACATTCTCTCAGGGATTTGGATTCAAATAATCTTCAATTTGAATTTTGTCTTGGTCAGTTGGAAGCCGTATGATCTAGGAAAATTCCTTAATCTCTTTCTCACCTATAAAACAGACTAAAAGAGTACATGGATTAAATGAGATAACACACCCATAGCACTTAGTTCTTGGCCTGAAGTAGCAACTCAATCAATGCTTGCTGGCTAGCTTCCCATTCCACACTTGACAGGGCCTGCCCAAATCCACATCCCTTTGAGCAAAAGCCTGACATGGCCACAGTCCTGTTCTTCCCCTCTGCTTGTGGCAGATCTCCCACCCATGCCTTTTGGCATCCTGCCTCTAGAAACTGCTGGATCATGGTGCAAAGCAAGGGTTGTTCCCACTGGACAGTGAGCCTACTTCCTCCCTAGGAACCTCTGATTCTGTACCTACCTCACCTGGTGAACCTTAATATGCTTGATTTGGATCCAAGTGTAGAAAAGTCTTCAGGACATTGCAATGTGGGCTTCTGGTGCCTCTGGTTATGGTTCTGCTGGAATCACTCCTCTCTTTCCTCTGACCATATCTGAATCTTCAGGGAGACACGCAGTCCCGGCCACATGGGTTGTGAGTCAACCTCCAGCCCATCCCAGTAGTCAAAGAGTACATTTATTCCTCATCCAATCACCTTATGAATGTCTCACTCACTCTTGCAGCAAATCTTTATAGTGCACCTGCCATGCACCAGGCCCATGTCAGTGTTGGGGAGGAAGATGGAGAGCTGTACTGGATCTCCTTCCAGGGACAAGAGTGGTGATGAATGGCTGGAGCAAGACAGGGTCCTCCAGCCACGACTCCAGCCTTTTGGAGTATGGCTAGAAAGCGGCAGAGCAAGGGTTTGAACCTAGGGATCCTGGTTCCAAAGACCACACACTCCAAATAGGGAGGAGGTGCTTCAAAAAGTTTAGTGTTCAGAGCTCTTGCCGGAGCTCTGGAGGAGATGTGGCCACCCTATGTTACAGAGAAGGAAAGAAAAGTCCTGGAGTTGATGCCTTGTTCAAGACCCTAAAGCTAGAGAATGGCTGACTATAGAGACATGACTGGCCACTGTGTGATCCAGCCCAGTACAAGTCCACATCCTCTGCACTTCCTTACTGTTAAGGTCAAACCCAGCTGGCCCCTCCTCTCACCTGCACATGACCTGAGGTTCTGGATCTGTAACCACACCCCTTAGCCCTGAAAATCATATTGTGCAAAGCACTCTTTCCAAGGGATGATGCTCAGACATCTCCCCATCTCCCATCTTCCTATGATACTAAGAAGAGCAGGGACTCACTACTCTTTATTTTTTCTTTTCACTGAGCTATAACCTCTGATCTTTTAATTTTTTTTATTTTTGAGAGAGGGACCCACTAAGTTGTCCAGGTTGGGCTCAAACACTGATTCCTCCTGCCGCAGCCTTCCAGATTACAGGTGTGCACCACCATACCCAGCAGACTGGCTGTTCTTTCACATGGAGAAGGCAGACAAGGCTGGAGGGGTGGATCACTTCCTCATTAGTCATGCTGCTCCTTACATAGATCTGGCATTAGGACCCAAGTTGCTGATTTTCTTTAGCAGCACTGATTTTACTATTTGTTTCTTAGCCTGAAAAAAAATGATCTAACCTGAGGTTTCCCTCCCAGTTTTGCCCAAAGCTGTGACCAGAATGTTTCACTTAATGTTTATATCACCTGAAAATTAGGAGCAGGCAGCTATTGTCATTTTCTAATCCAATATTCTTTTCTAGCAGCAAGGAGGGTCCTGAGCCCAACCAATATAATTTCTTGGGAGGATTCTAATATATTACCCTCAAATTCCTGTCAAAATTAGAAACACAATTTTAAGTAACTACTGTGTGCTGTCTCTGTGCCCTCTTAGCCCATTTCTCAATTGCTCTGGTGCATAGTAGTGAGTAGCAGGCTGATACATCCACCGTCACTCTTCCACCTGCTGAAGGGTCGCTGCAGATGACACTAGAGGCAAGGAACCAGGTGGGACACATTGCATGATCAGAGTCCCCTCATCCTCCTGCTCAATTTCCATGAAGCATCTTGGTTCTTGTTTAGAGCCTGTTTTGTTCCTCATCCTCGTTCTCCATTTGTGTAGGAAACCCTCTCACCACACCCCCTCCAAGTCTGGGACCTCTACCTATGACACTGTGATGCAAAATACCTACTTAAGTAGCCAGAAGGACAAAGGGAATAGGAATAAGATAATAGTCATATCTTTTATATTATTTGATTGCATTTGTAATACATAATAATTAATGTTCATCTTGGGGAATTGGCACATACACATTGCATAATTTTACCCCTCCTTCCCTGCCCCCTGTCCTTTTCTGTTACCCCTACTTCAAAACCCCTTCCCATCTCCACAGTTTTCCTCCCTGTTTACTACCATCTTGCTTTTATTTTGCTCTATAAATTATTTATATTTGGATTTCTCATATGAGAGAAACAATAGTTGTGCTTGGGTATCTGACTTATTTCATTTAACATTATGGTCTCGAGGTGCATCCATTTTTCTACAGATGACTCAAGTTTATCTTTATAGCTCAGTAGTACTCCATTGTGTGTAAATACCCCATCTTCTTTATCTATTCATCTGTTGATGGATATATTGGCTGTTTCCAAGATTTAGCTATTGTGAATTGCGCTGTTATAAACATGAGTATGCATATATTGTGGTAATATGATGAATTTACCTTTTTTGGGAAAATGTTTAGAAGAGGTATAGTGGGGTCAAATCAAATTTCTACTTTTAATTTTGTGAAGAATCTCCATATTTCTTTCCATATTAGTTGTATTAGTTTACATTCTCACCCACAATGCAGAAGCGCTTCTTTCCCCCTACAACCTTGCCAGCATTTGTTGTTTTCTGAGTCCTTGATGATAGGTATTCTTACTGGGGAAGGGGTCATTTCTAAATGGAATATAAATGAATGAAAGAGAACATTTGTAGCTGGGAAAATGGTTGTCACACCATGCTTGCCAACATTTATGAAAAAAAACCAAAGACTGTTTCTCATTAAGGATCAACCACCATATAGAAGAAATGGTGCTGAATTTGGACTCAGAAATCCTAGACTTAAGTTCTAAGTACTACCCTTAATTGACATCATAACCTGGACAATTCTCCCTCTCAATGTCAACATTTTGATTGTCAATACCTGTTCAGAGCAAAAACCCTGGCTTTTCCTCTTTCTGAGTCCCAAGTGAGGAGTGAGTGTGTGAGCAGAGCCCTGGCAGGAGGTATCACTGTGGTGAACTTGGGGACAGCAGGAGGCTGGGGTCATATGAATGTGCATAGCCACCTGATGGGGCAGACCCCGGGGGCTCCTCAGAGTAATCACTGATGGCTTTACTATTTTCCATAAACACAAAATTACTCTGCTTTCTTTATTAGCTCCTGAAAGAAAAAGGGCAGTGATAGCCAGAAATGCGGAAGCAAAAGAAAACAGAAAAAATAGGCCAAACATCAAAGGCACCCATGCAAGCATTCATGCAAATGTAATCTGGATCTCCCTAACCTGCCCATGAGGTCCTGACTCTGTGGAATGAGGATAAGGCCTGGCCAGTCCTACAGTGCTGTGCTTGGAGGGTACCTTCATCCCAGAACTCCTGCATGCCAAGGTTTTCCATTTTGAAAAGACTTTCTACAAGCTTTTCAAAAGCAGCTTTAACATAAATTCAAGGGAAACACAGTCAAAATGTTTTCAGGGTAGTATTTTATTAGAAACCTAATTTATAAGGTTGAAGCAGCTAGAAAGTCTACAGTGGAAAAAAAAAAAGCCAGGAAGAAAATGCTTGCCTATTATTATATACTGGTGTTATGTGAGACAGTCCTTATTTAAGAAAGTGGATTGTTTCAAAGGAGTTTGTAATAAAGTTGTGTGGAAATCAAACAAAGTTAAGAAAGGTTAAGTGTGCTGGTTAGGAAACCACAAAAGCTATGGAATCTATGATGTAAGATGATAATATTAATGACAAAGCAATACAAGTAAGTTGATTTATTGCACATTTACCAGGGGCCAAGATGGTGCTCTGCATATCTGATCTCAGGAATCCCCATAGCAACCTGCAGGGCAGCTTCTTTAGCCTACTTTATAGATGAGGAACCCAGCACTAGGGAAATTCACTCTCAAAAAGCCTCTCTTAACTCATCCCTTTGCTGCCCATTTTTTCTCTGCTTATAAACCCGAGGGCTCTGTTATCTGAATCAAATAACAATAAAATGTCCCCCTGAACACTTGCATCCATTACTTGAGTTTTCTCTCTGTCCTTCCCCTCTCTGCCAGAATTTTAACTCTGCCTCCTCCTATTAGCTCCATATACCCTGCCATGCAGTGCTCCTACCTGCATGAGTCCCTAGGCCAGGGAACACTCTGCATCCTCACTGTGCTGCTGCTGCCTTTGGTCCTGAGCCTGCCCTGTGTCCCAAGTGCTTCAGGCCCCTGCTTCTGTGGACAGCACTGGCAGGGTCCCCTCCTAGCAGTCTGACTGTTGCAGCACCTCTTCCTTTGTTTTTACTGAATTGTGTCCAACTCCCACTGCTCTTATGGCTGGAGATATTCTCTTAGGATAACTTCATTTAGACCCACTGTTTCAACATTCTTTTTTATTTTTCCCCTAAAAGTAATTCCAGTCTATTTTCTAGCCCTGATTGATGGGAACAAACTTCAGGAAAGCCCCAGAGAAATAACCCACAGGCTCCTTAGACTCAAAGAAGAAAATCTTAACACTTCCTCCTCCACCCACCACCCCACTCCATGGCAGCCACTGTCATCGTGGTCACAAAAGTAATTGACATCAACGCCACTTGTATGTCCAGCCTGGAAGCTAGAATCACGCTAGGATCCCACCCCTCCCTTTCCTCAGTGGCCTCACACAATCACCAGCTCAGGTACTCCAACCTTGCCACCTCCTCCCCACCCCTTGTGTAGTTGCCTTCCTCATCTATGGGCCAGATTACCCTCACTAAATATCTCTTCTTCCCTTTTACCACCTCTGCTCCTCCCTCCATCATGTTTAGGAAGACCCACGTGCCTGAATGTTTTCCCTCCCTACATAGAATGGTTCAGAGCCCTACATTACTGGCTCACTAGCCAAGAAGCCCCCACTGTGACTCATCTCCTACCTAAGTCTCCAGTGTCACCATTCATACATGGGTCCTTAAAAATGTCGCTGTTGTCAATGAACTGGTTTAAGTGTCTCCACACTGCACTCTGACCCACAAGGCCAGGGCTTTGCCACACTGTTTCCTCTGCCTGGAATGCTGCGCCCATACATTCTCCCATACTTTGAGTCTTAGTTGCTTTTCTCATTACTGAGATGAAATACTCGACACCCAATGTTAAGGGAGGAAAGGTTTATTTAGCTCACAGTTTGTAGAGGTTTCAGTCCATAATCAGCTGGCTCCAAGGCAGGGTGGAATCACAGAGGAAAAACAGTTCATGGTGGGCAAAAGGTAGCAAAGCAACAAAGCATGACCACAGTTCATTCTATCCCTTATATCTTATCCAGGCTATGTAGGGTGGGTAGCACTTGCATCTTTAATCCTAGTGCTCTTGATCCTAGCATTGCACCATGTATCAATTCTAGTGTCACACATTAGATCCAGCCACCTCTGAAAAAGCCCCACCTATGACTGCATGTGGCTTTGAGGGGACATCTAGACACAAGCTGTAATATTCTGCTTTGCAATACTAGCTTCCAGAAACTATCCACAAACTTCCCCACCTCTACTAGCATCAGCTTTCCCCTCTCTTGTAGAACTAGGGATGCCACAGTATAATTCTCTTCTTGCCTGTCTTCCTGCATAGGGAGTTTACTGAAAGCAAGAACAAATCCTGCCTTATTTATATCTGGTCTCAAGTGTCTAACATGATGCATGCCACCAAGTGCATGTAGAGTGAATTTTTTGTTGACCTCAACTGGATTTGTTAAGTTACCCTTAGATTGGGATTTCTTAAAATTAAAACTGACCTGTGTCAGTAATTTCAGCAGAGCCTGAAGAAGTTAGCATCCCATTGTAAAACGGACTTCACCAGACTCACTGTGCTCACTGCAGTGTCCTCTGTGAAGCCAGGGTGTGGCAGTGCTGCAGATCTACTGGAGGGAAGCAGGAGGAAATCCCAGGAGGAGCTTCCTGTTGCACAGGGAAGTGAGAGTGCTCTCACTTGCTCAGAATCTCTGCTGCATCCCACTTCGCAGTCATGAGCAATAATTCTCAGCAAGAGGAAGTGATTCATTGCCAGTCCAAACTCTCCCTTAGAACAGGATGTCAGCATTTGGCCTCCTACTTAATAATTAGGAGGAGCTCTTTCAAGTCTTGGGCAAAAAAGTTCCTAGCAATCTTCTTTCTGCCATGTTTTGAATTTAAATTAGTCCATCAAGATGATGTTCCCTCTCAGCTCTTAAGGGAGTCACATCACTTATGCAAACTCCTGGAAGCTCAGTCTAAGTTCTGATGACCTAAGGAGCTCAGTAGTGGGGATCTTTAAACAGCCAGCTGTGTTTATATATATAGAATGATGCTGGTTCAGGCAGTGGTGGGCTCTCATGTTTGTCAGTCTCTCAAGGGGTCCACATGTCCATTCACTATGAAAGAGAGGCTCAAGAGGCTTGTTAGATTGACTGAACTCTGTCTGCTAATTCTCCATTTTCACTTTCTAGAAGGCACCAGTCAATCCAAATAGGTAGACTGAACTCAGCTTTCCTGTAACACATTTAATCGTCCATCCATGTATTTATCCATTGTTACTGTTGTGCACCTGCTCTGTCCCTGCAGTGTGGGATGCTCCCAAAGGGAGAGGTGGGCATCCAGTCTTTACCCCCTTTCCAAGCAGCACTTATGAACATCTCTTTCTTGGGGATGAGGATGAGATGGGATGGAAAACAATCCATATCTACTGAGTGGTGGAGACCAGGATGACAAAGAGGGAGCACAGTTCCTGCCATGCATTCCGCTCACGTGGACCTGCAAGTCAGGACCCATCTGCTGTTCCCAGTGCAAAAGGAAGGAGTGTGACGTGGGAGAAATTCACAGTCCAAGGGGAGTCGCATCTGATCCTGCCACTTTATATGATTGTGGACAAGACATTTAACTTCTCAGAGATTCAGTTCCCTCAGTTGTAAAGTGGGAAGAATGATCTCTTACAAGGTTGTTCCCAAAGATTCTAATTCTGTAAACTTCCCAGCACAGTACCTGGTACCAAGTCAGTGCTTTGTAAATAAATATTCTCTGCTTCTCCCTTGGAGTGACTATTTAGGCCTTTTGAGGTAGGCAAAGATGATCCCCAAGGCACTCAAAGAGGACTAAGACTATGTGCTTTCTGACACTTTACTAAGTATTTTAGTTATCAATAAAAGACATTCAATGTTAATGCCAAGAAAGTAATGCACTTCAGAAGCTCAGAAAGATGCAAGCAGAAGAAGTACAGAGAAAGCTGTGGAGAGGAGATAGAAAAATAACAAAAAAGATAGATGGAAGAGATGGATAAATGGATGGAGGGGTGGATGGATGAGTAGGTAAATGGATCAGTGATGGGTGAGTGGCTGTGATAGATCATAGGCAGATCGATTGATCCAAGTGAATAGACAACCATACTTATCTTGGAAGGGCTCCTATTATTAAGTAGGTGGTGAGAGAGGTGGGCAGGTAAATGATTTGACAAAAGACCTGAAGGCAAGAGTGCTCAGTGGTGGGATGAGTATATACCAAAGGCCAACAAGAGAAACAGGTGAAACAATAATTAGCAGCAGATTATATAGAATCCAAGAGCTTTGAGGGTGAGAGATGCAGTAACCCACTTCCTCACCATGTACTAGTCTTGTGTATAGCATCCCAGAGCTTGTGGCCTATCCTCAGAAGAGCTAAGAGGTTACCTGTTCCCATCAATGGCTCTGGAGCCAGCCTGCAATGGTGATGGCTCCTGTCTCTTGACAGTCTTCTCGGTGCCACACTGGTTCTATACATTATCTCAAATCCTCTTAAGTGCCTTGGAGGAAGGTACTATAATCCTCACTTTATAGGACAAACTGAAATACAGGAATCTTACAGCTACTTAAGGGACCCACAGCCCACACCAGGTCTTTAGGGCTCTGTAGCCTGCCCAGGGTGTCTCTGCCTCCAGAGATTTTTTCTCTTCACTGAAGACAACTCCTTAAGTGTCAGTTTCATCCAGCCTGAGCACCCCTCTCAGAAGCCTTCCTTGCAACAGAGGATGATTCCACCTGCTTCCTAACACCTGCAGAATTCTCACTGGGCTCACTCTTTCTTTTTCTTTCTTTCTTTCTTTCTTTCTTTTTTTCTTTCATGTCTCATGTAAATCTCATTCTTGTTCAATTCTATTTTATGAATTTGTTCTTTATTTTTTTTAAGTTAGGAGGAATTATCCAAAGCTAATCAGAATTTTGGAGTCACTCTCATTGCCACCCACGTTGACCTGGAAAAGGTCTATTGCCTATCCCATTGCACAATCCAGTGTCTCCTTTCCAAGTGATATATTGGTGTCTTTAGCTGTTGGAGGGATCCAACTGACTGAGTGTGCTTGGATCATTGTCATTTGATTTATCAGACTCTCAAAGATCATCTCTGATGGATTCTGGGGCTGCCTGGGTACCGAGCAGGGATGCTCACCAGGAGCAGTGCCATCTGACCTCTGGATGCATCTAGACAGCAGACGATGTGATCATCAGCCAGCAGTGTCCAGGGAGCAAAGTGCCTCTGGCCCGAGAAATTCCAGAACAAGTTCCATCTGCCTTTCTTTGCATAAAAAGAAGAACTGTTTGGAAATCTCCATAGACTAAGGTGAAGTTTCTCTCAGTCTAATATCTGCAAGTCCATTTGTTGCAGAGGGAGGAAGAGATTGTGCTATTCTTTTGGCAAGAAGATGCTACTGAGCCCTTATCACATAAGTTGGTAACTGTACCAGCTGTGCTAGTAAAAGACTGGAAGACCTAAATGTGGGCTTTGCTTATAACTTTTCATTTCCTTGAAAAGCACTGGGCTTCATACCTGGAAATGTAGGTCTTTCTGAGCAGATTCTATACACAAAACCTCTATTGTTAGTGCAGGAAGAGTTGAAAAGTTGAGTGAAAATTGATTCCTTGGTGTGGAAGTTTAGAATTTGAACTCTGATATGAGATTTAAATTTAACTCTCAGCTCTGCAAACTTCTAGATGTGTGACCTTGAGAAAATTACCTAAATTAATTGAGGTTGAAATTCCTGATCTATGGAACAGGCTGATAATAATACCTGTAGCAGAGTGTCATTGCAGAAACAATATGATATTTTTTAAGCTATTTAACACAGAACCTAGAATGTAATAAACACCAACTCAATGTGAGTAATTATCCATACATATCCTAGAGTCTGGTTGGGGACTGCAAATAGAGACAGATGGCTATAAATAACTATGGGTATCTTGTACACCTACAGTGTACAACAAGTAGACTCAGATAGTAGGTAATGGAAGAAGAAAAAGGAACAGAAAGACATTGTGCCTGAGGAAATGGTGTTGCATTGCATGGCTGTGAATAGACAGCTACAAATCTTTTCTCATCTTGAATTTACTCTTTTGCTCCACAGCATGTTTTGTGAGCCAGCTACTGCACTGCAAGGATAGAAATTGACCAGCTTGCTAAGGAAATAGAATTCTGTAAAGAGATAGCAGCAGAGGCAAGAGAGAAAACAGCACCTCTAAGAAGGAGCAAAGATACTATCGGGGCAGGGTCAGGAAGAAAGGTGAATACAGAAAGCAGAAGGCCAGACCAGAATAGCAGGACATCTTTGAATGCCAGACAGGAATTTTGACTTCATTCTCCGTGCCAGACTAGGGTGATTCTGGCCCTGAGGAGACATTTGGCAATGCCTGGAGATAATTTTGGTGGTCAGGAGTGGAGGGCACTATTGTCATCTAGTGGGTAGAGGCCAGAGATGCTGCTACACAACCAACAGTGACCTAGGCAGCCAACCCCACACAAAAAAAGCATCAAGTTCTAGGTAGTAAGGTGCTGAGGTTGGGAAACCAGCTTGATGCGGTAGCAATGAGCAGGTTTGAGAGCTGGGAGTGAGTAAATCAGAGATTCTCTGACTCCTCTGAAAGAACATGGTTGTAGGAGACGCTGGAATCAGGGAGATCAGCTGAGAGGGATTTGAAAAGGATTCAAGGGAAGAGGCACTGATAGGACCCAGAGAGAAGAGAACTAATGTGAGAATGATTGCTTGGGAAATATTTACCTAACAACGATGTGCTTGGAGTGATATCAAGAAACCACTGAGCACGTCAACAAGTAAGTTTATTTTTGTTTGTATTTCTCTCCAGATGTTTTAAAATAAAGATTTCCAATTTGAAATAACTTTATAGTCACAGAAACACTGTCAATATAGTTGACAGAATCCCTATACCCCTTACCTGGTTTCCACTATGGTTGATGTCTTACATAACCATGCTACATTTGTCAAAATTAAACGTTACACTTCATTTAGATTTCACCAATTTTCCACTCATGCTTTTTCTGTTCCAGAGTGCAAACCAGAATGCCACGTTGCCCTTAACTTCCATATGTGTCTTATGTGCGTATTTGTTTGTTGAAAAACGAATGCATTCACATTAGTTGGAGTCAACTCCGCGGAGCTCTGAACAGACCTGAGTGTAGGGCAGACCCTTGTGGTTCAGGATGATCAGCTGTCAACTTTGCTCAAAGTCTTCAGTGCTTGCTGTCTTCGTAGGAAATCAGCTCCGCAACTGACACTGTATTCCATCGATGAAACTGCTAATTTAAGCCAAGGTATAGCTCTAAGTTTTTCCTTTAGAAGAATAAAATATCTCCAATTCAGTAGTATTTCTAAAGAGATTCAAAGTAAGAGAAGCTTCAGATTTCAGATCCTCTCTTTAAAAAGGAGCTTGACAAAAATTTAACCCAGAATATAAAAGCAGATTGTTGCACCTGCTCAAACAGACCTCAGTACCCAGTATATGTGCTTAATGCTTCTGAGCCAGCACACTAGTTGGACAATTCCTATCCATAGCCTGGAGCTGTGGCCAGTTCTCTCACCAACAGAGAAGCCAGGCATGGGTAACTGGCCACCTAGGGCCTGGCCTTGCCTGCTTTCCCTTCTTTTGTCCATTGCTCTCCAGGTCTTAGTTCAGGTTCTTCTACTTCCTGGTTTTATTCTCCAAGTCCTGACAACCACTTCTGGCTGTTTTTGTTTTTTTTTAATTTTTGTTTGTGTAAAACATATTACCTATAGATTTAAAAACTTACAGGTAAGCATAGGAAAACATTTAAATTACCTATGATTCCATCATCATTAACATTTCTGTTTTCTGAAGTACTCACGTATACACACACATATATATTTTCTTTAAATAGGTCCATACAGTGGTAACAACATAATAATATGTAGCATTTGCGTGTATAGTCAGTTAATCCTCAAAATGTTAAGTCAGTTAATCCTCAAAATGTCCTATGAACAGACACTTGAATTATCCTCATTTTACAGATGGGGCTGTGAAGGCTCAGAAAGTAAATGCCCTGCCTACGATCACACAGCTGACAAGAGTTGGATCCCGAGTTCCCACTGTTAGGCTCCAGAACTGGGACCTGAAGCTCAATACATGCTTCCTAGTGTTTTCCCCTGCTGATTTCTCTTTAGAATGTGTGAAGAACATCTTTCTAAGTCAACACATATCTCTTTTAGATACTGTTTGTGCATTCAGTCTTATATACAATGCTTCAACAAACATCCTTAGGGCTCATCTTGAATTTCTTACTATCTTTTCCTGTTCTCATGCTTCCTGAGGTCATCTGTGCTTCTGCTCCTAAAATTTATCACCTTCCTCCCCTCCCCATTCTTAGCCTCATCCCCCCACACACACACACCCCGGGCTGAGCTTTGTCGATCCTTTTGTGTTGAGGCACTCCTAGCTCACCTGGCTACACCTGTCCCTGCCAGTTGCACTCCCATTAGTCAGTCCAGTAGAGGAGAATGATGAGCTACTTATGAAAGCTTTATCCCAGAGTCTTCAGCAAAGTTTTTACAGATATTCATTTCAGCAAATATTTCTTGAGCATCCATTATTTGCAAAGTATTCAAAGGACACTGATGTAGAGCTCCTTTCTTCCAGGAGTGTACATATAGTTCCACCAAATGGCTGAGGGAAAAGTAGGACCAACCAAAATGTAAATTTTACTAATGTGAAGGTGCATTAATAATATGAGGCAAGAACCAAAGGAAAGAATTGTTGGATTTTGATTGGAAGACTTAAAGAAGGTTTCAGAGCAGGTGACGAGATGAGAAACTATCATTCTGTCCTCAGGCGGTGTCATATGTGATGGTCTGGTGAGCTGGGTCGCTCAGGGATCAGGATGTTGAGCCGCACACTGGCAGGCAGAACTGCAGGAGGTTGGCCAGCAATCTTCAGAGGCTCCTGGGACATGGGACTTGAGTGCTAGGACCAGCAAAGCCCCAGCCAAACTAAGACACATTGATCACCCTAAATAGCCGTGTACAATACAGACACAGCCTACTGACCTTATGGAGCTCACAGATTATAAGCCAGTAGAGGAATGAAAGGATATGATGCCAGGAGGGTGGTACAGGAGAAGAAGAGGGACTGCTACAGGGTTGGGGCAGTGGTCAGCTTTGGATTAGATACTCAAGAAAGCCTTCTGATGCATGGTCACCTAAGCAGAGATGTGAATGTGAATGTAGGAAGAGAGAATGTAGGAAGAGAGTATGTGGGTACCTAGAAGAAAGCACGCTAAACCAGCTCAGCTCAGGGGCAGTGGCAAAGAAACAGAAATGAAACCAGAGAGCTGACCAGGAACCAGATGACACAGGGCCTGGGAGGTGAGTTGAATTTCATTCTAAAATAGAATTCTTGGAAAGGTTGAGGAAAGACATGGCTTTGCCTGACATGTTTTGCCATCACTCAATAAATGTCTTGTAAGGACCAGTCTAGCTGCTATGTGAAACAGAGTGTTGGGTAGAAGCAGGAAGACTAATTAGGAATCTGTTGAAATAATCTAGGAGGATAAAGTATATATCAGAGAGAGAGAGAGAGAGAGAGAGAGGAGAAAGAGAGAGAGAGAGCAGAGGCCACAAGCACACCCAGGCTTAACCCAGCTGAGTCATCAGTAGGGAAGAAACCCCTTGAAAATTATTTAACTTCTGTTAGCCTTTAATCCTGTCTATAGATTGGGGATTAACAACTTTTGAATGTTAAATATAATAACATGTACAAAAGTGATGAATGGAGGGCCTAGACTTCTATTATGAAAACTATAGAGTGCCATAGGAATTAAAATGTTGAAGCATCTGATTTTTAAGGGCAGTGAATAGCCACCAAAAGTAATCTGAGTGATTACTCAAGACACAAATGCATGGGTTACATGCTGCTGGCCCGATAAGTAGGTGTATGAGTTCTCATTAAAATCAAAACCATTAGCAATTTCCTGGATATGTTTACCTGCTCTGTGCTACTACGTCTTTGCTCCTATGGTTTCCTGTATTCAGAAGGCCATTCCTTCACCCCAGTGCTGTTCCACTGGCTCAGGTGCAAATGCACCTTCCCCTTGGAAACTTCCTTCACCCCAACAGGGTCAACTACTGCTTCCTCATTGTTTTCTCAGGCCACAGCATTCAATTCTAACTCTATCATTCATTATCAGCTTTTAGTGTAGTTATTTTTACATGCTCTGTTCTAAAAGGCATATCTTTTACCTAGTAAGAAAAATTTAAAAAGTAGACAGCAGAGATAATGCTTAATTCACCTTGGCTATTGCAGAGATATGTCCTTCACTGGGTGGCTTGGTCCCCTGGCATCTAGCAGGGACCTCGGGCAGTACTGCTGAATTGGGAGGGACATGAATGTGTCTAGAAATTTGATCTCTGATCTACCACTGAGGAAAATAACAGCAACAGCATGATGTAGGAGAAAGAGGGAATCTGAAGTCAGACTTGAGAACAAAGCTAGGTTCTGGTATTCACTAAGCTCTGTGGTCTTGCCTAGCTTTCAGCGTCTGTCTCAGTCTTAGTATTAGTTATCTACTGTTGTTCAGCAAATCTCCAAGAAACTTAACAGCATTAAACAACAATCCTGTGTTATTTCACTCACTTTTTGAAGCTCAGAGACCTAGGAGCAGCTTGACTGGGGGGTTCTGCCTTGGGTGCTCCCAGGTCCTAGGTCAGCAGAGGCTACAGTCACCCCCAAAGCTTGCCCTGAGTGGAAGATCCAGGGATATTGCAGGAGGCTTTAGCCTTTCCTCTCAGGGACCTCAGCATGAGGCTGCTCGCAACAGGGCAGCCAGCTTTCTCCAGGGTGGAAAGAGCTTGCTAAGTAGAGGAAACCAATGAATTTAAGGGCTCCCATTTGGAGATACCAAGTGATCAAGCGATCCAAGAAAGAGACAGGAGACAGAGGCAGGCCGTAGCAACAAGAATTTTACAGCCTAACCTCCTTTTCTTCTACCATCTCCACCTGTCCCACAGGGCACCCTGCCACCTGGTGGAGAGGATTCCAGGAAAGTGTGAATACTGGGAGGCCAGCATCATGGGGCCCTCTTAGAGGCTGGCTACCCCGAGCAGACGTAGTTACCCTATGACTGTTGGGGCTAATCTCCAGGCATCCTCAGCTTGCCCGGCTCAGTGACTCTGATGTCCCCTACCCACCCCATTATTCCCGGACAGACCCAGAGTCTCTAGTCTGAACACAAGGCCCTCCGGGATCTGCCTCGAGTCTCATTTTCCAGCCTCACTCCTCTCTCTCGAACTCGCTGGCTCCTGGCCTTTGACTATGCCACCCCCCGCTTGCTGTGACCTTAGGTTCACTGTCTTGTGGCACCTCAACAGCTTCTTCTGCCTTCAACTATGCTCACTTCCTACCTGAAGCCCACCCTGTCCCCTTCTCCAACATCTCCAGAAAGCATCCTGAAAGGTTCGGGCCACTGTAGGCCTAGTAAGCAGCTCTTCTGTGTAGCCTCGGAATAGACCATCTCATCCACACCAAGCAGCCAGTCCTTGGAAGGATTTCCTCTCAGGTTCGATTTGGATTGAAGCCCTGGCTTTGCTGGGTGACTTCAGGAGGACCAAAAGAGGGCTTAACATTTATTAAACATCCAAAGAGCCAGCTGCTGCCTTAGGCACCATCTCAAACACTGTCTTCTTTCACGATGTACATTTTTCTCCTGGGCAAATGACTCTACCCGCTTGGATCTTAGTTGACTCACAGTGAAAGAGGAGTATGTCCCAAATAAGCCCTGACCTTTCCATAAGCTCCTCTGCCCTCAAATCCTCTGCTCCATCTCAACACAATCACTTTTATCCCCACCCCCCAGGACTTAACTATTTGTCCTTTAGGATCTGGGCAACCTTCAGAAAGTTACTTAACTGCTCTGAGGCCAGAAAGTTAAAAATATGTAACAATAAACACTGGTGGTGTTAGGAACAATTAAGACAATGATCGTCAGGAGTCCCTGGGGGGAATATCTGACACCTAACGGACCCAAAGCAAACGTGGACCCAAATATCAGCCCAATTCATTCACCGCAGATTCATTCTCTTAAATCTTCCCTCTCCTATGAAAGCATCTATTCTCAAAAATTTCACCAAGTATCTCAGAAATAAAAGTATGACTGAAGGGAGAGGGCGTGTGTCAGGCCTTGCACACAGACACTATCCTGGTTACACTGGCACTAGGAAGAAAGACTTGCGTGACCTCTCCAAGCTTCATTCTCTCTTCCCACCAAATGGGAAAAGTAAAGATCTGCCCTTGGAGGATTAGAGGAAGTAACTCAGGATTCCAAGAGTCCCCAGGCCAAGGCCTGGCATCTAGTAGACATTTGAGAAATGTGCTTCTGGGGACCCGCTTGAAACAGCACTAAGCAAGCTATAAAATATTATTGAATTGGCTTATGAATTGGTGATTAATTAAAATTATGAGTCTGTCCTAGGCCTGTATGACTTGCTAAATGAGCCTTTGGCTGGCATATGGAAATGGTACTCCCTATTTCAACAGTCACAATTGAAATTTCAGTCATCAGTGAGATTGTGACGTCTCTGATAGCAAGATGACACTGCAGCTGGAGATGTAGGACTGTTGTGCAGCCAATCTCCCAGATCGAATGTTAGCTGAGGATAACACAGGTTGCTCGTTAATTACGACCTGTCCTTTGTAGGAATGCATCCTTCCTCCCTTTTTACAAGCCTGGGTCTCATCAGTGCCTTGGTCCGCTGTTCCCCACATCTGCCTTTAACCCCCCTGCTATGTTGTGTGATCGATCAATAGATACTGACAAGTCTGGAGCTTGTGGACTAGCCAGGAGGAAGGTAAGATTAGGTCTTGGCCCCGTTTATGCAAATCTTTGTTTTCTGTATTATTATTCTTTCGTCCTGCACTGTACCCTCAGTCAGGTGGTCAGGCATCCTCTGGTAATGTACTAAACCCTTTCTAGGACATACACATTCTACTTGTTTTTCTCACTACTTTGGGCCTCTTACTTTTGCACAACCACCACAATTAGGGCCGCCAATAAGCATCATCCATGCATTAAAGGACAGTCTCACTAATGAGGCTCCGCTCTGGAAGGCTGAAGTGGTCTGGGCCTCATCTGCTTGGCTTCTGTCATCCAAGCTTGTCCCCCTCACTACAAGCTTGGAAACCTCGTCAGTGTGCCCAAGTTTGCTGTGAGCAGAGAGACTTTCTTCTCATTACTCACCTCCTGTAGCTTCATTATTTATGTATAAGCCGGAGATCCTCTTTGGCCTTTTAAAATTACATTTATTTTTATTGTCTTCTGTAATCCTATCATATTTTCAATTACCTACTCGTTCATTCAGAAGTAGATTTCCCCTCTTTCAGCAAAAGAAGGCAAGTAATTTTACAAAGTAGCTCGTAGGTTTCTGTTCCAATCAGAATCATTCAGCCAGACATTCTGTCTTCTGGTTTCTTGGAGAATTTATAGAAGAAAGGTAATTTCTTTGTTAACAAAAGATACCCACTTTTCTCCCTTCCTTGTCAGTTACATGCACAGTGACTCAAAATAATTTGAAATCATATATTATTATTTTTGCCTGAGCTTTGAATGGTAGCAGGAAATAGTCTTTATAAAATGAGTGCTTGCATCAGCTAGTTTATTCTTTCAGTATTACAATTGAATTCCTTGCTGCAAATCTAGAAAAACACCCCCTATCCCACTGCGTGCTTTAGATTTTAAAGCTTTTCAGTGATTTGTATTCATTTGTTTATTTATCCAATTCATCTAATCATCCAAGACAATAATGGCCTACTGAGATGTTCATTCTACAGTGATTCTGAAGGAAAATCGGTGTTCTGGACACTAATGGGTCCTCTTAGGTTCTACAAGGGTCAGCTGGTGTTGCCCCCCACCAGTGACTGTACCCTACAGAAGCCAATGTCACATGTCAACATTTGAGGACAGGTAGCTGAGGTCTGACTGCAGCATGGCAGGAGGAAGGCCCGGGAGGCTTTCAAAAGAAGGAAGACAGCACAGCTGAAATGATAAGGCTGCCATTATGAAGGAAGTCCTTGGCCAAGGTCACTGCCCCTTTTTCCTTGCTGTATCTCAAGGGCACAACTCAGGGCCTGTCCATGGTAGATGATCCTTAATGCTCTGGGACTGGAGGGCTGGAGGATGAGTAGGCCAGGAAGAATCCCACAATTGTACTGAATGTAGGAACTTTTTCATTTGCTGGTCTGCCCTCCTCACACTATAGATGAGTGAAGTGAGGTCAAGGAGATGAAGGTGGACACCTGATATGCTTTTGTAACATCACAGTGGGGGTGTAGAGACCTAGGGATTTCCTGAAGGATGACTGTGGTGGATCAACTAACGGTCAACTTGGAACTCCCAGCTGAACTGAATCAGTGTAGCTTGGGCATGGAAGATCCACCTGAGTATTGTTGCTAATAGCATTAAAAAAGAACTGGAGGGAAAGATCAGGGGCTATTGATTTTCTAGAAGCTTGCTGAGGTTGGTTTTCCTGATGGGAACTTGGCTATTCTCTTCAGAGGAAGAGCTCTGGTCCTCACACTTCCTGGGAATGGCTGCTGTTCTGCTCAGGGGACCTCTGATCTTCACCGTGACCATCACTTCCTGGCTCCAGTGCAGATCCCTCAGGCTGGTGGCACAAATCCTTCACCCCACTGGTGTAGATTTTCTGGCTTCCACCACTGGCCTTTGGGCATTCTGAGTGCAGATTCTCAATACAGACAATCATGGGAAACTGCCATGGGCCCTAGGCCACTGCTGGAATTGTGAGGGACATTGCTATGGGATCCAGGCCCTTGACTGGATTCTTTGGGACTCTAGTGTGTGGCTAATCTCTTGCCCTCCTCTGCATTTGACTTTTTGGGTGAATATTATAAAATAATTCTATAAATTATGTATCCTGTATTAAATCTATTTCCTTTGCAAAACCCTGACAACAACAAGGATCCTCCTGTTCCTCAGATTCTTGCTGTCACCTTGGCAAGGAATGCAAGGGTGGCATGAGGCTGACTCAAAACCAAAGATCCCCCCAGGTCATCTGGAGCAGAATGAGGAACTCGGAAAATGAAGGTAGTGTGTTACAGAGGTTTACTCATAATATTGCAAAGGCGGGAACAAAGCTGTCGAACAACAAGTTTGCTAGGCAGGGAGAGCTGGAAAGTGAGCTCCTCGGGATGGTGTCCTTACTCTGCCCATTTTTAATAGGGTTTTTAAGCCAATCCGGGTCTTAACCTTTGTTGCTGGATTGAGCTTGTTGTTACAATGGGCTAAGGTTTATACAGTGTTGGGGGTTTCAAGTGTATGAAAGCATTCTCTAAGAGTAACCGTTCTACACCTGTAAAGGTTTCACTAAGGGCACTTTCCAGTAACTAGGTGGTCATTTCTGCACCCATCTGGTATACCCTGTTAGCTATGCCCTAAATCTCTGCCTGTCTCCCCTTCTCACTGTCCCTACATTTCCCCTCTGACTCAATCATCCTACTGCCACAGGATGGGGGATAGGTAGGGGTCTTGTCTTTGCCCCTTTGAGGATTGACACTTGGTTGATTGGATATTGAGCTTCTTGATAGGGGTTTGGTCTTATAGGCTAGTAAGAAGATTTGGTAGGCATGTTGACCTGCCCTAGGAGGGCATGGTCACCTACACAGAGGCAGATGATCAGCTCTAAACCACAAAGCTGCTTGAAAACTGCTTGTTGCTCATAGCCACATACAGCCTGCATTTTCTACCCTCTAAAAGGGGCTCGGGTCCTTTAACCTTCGCTGGGTGTCCCTTCTGACCCTACACTTTGATGTCTGCTCTAACACTCATGTTGAAATTCAATTCTAATAGTGACAATATCAACAATGGGAACCTTGGAGATGTGATCAGGTCAGGAGCATGGATGAATCCCTTTATCGTGGGAGCAGGCAGTTGAGGCAAGAGTGGCTCCTGATGAAAGTAGGGACTTGCCATCTATCCTTCCTCTGCCTCACCCTTCCCTTTGCCACAGGACAATGCAGCCTGGAGACCCCCACCTGCTGCCACTCCTCCATCTTGGATTTCTAGCCTCCAGAACCGAGGCAAATAACATCTGCTACTACAGTTTTCCAGTCAGTGGTATTTTGTTACAGCAGCAGAAAATAGACCAAGACTGCAGCATGGATCTTCTGACACTTGGAGTGTACTCTGGGCACTGAGCTTGCTGCTCCTATTGTGCTGAATAATGGAGCTCAAGGCAGAAGAAGGAGCTGAGAACAAATGCAGCTCAGAGCTTTCATCCTCAGTCGTTTCTTTTCCACAGCTTGAACTTCTTCAGTCTTCAAAATAAAGAGGCTCAGAGAGTTCTCTTCTTGCTACTGAGAAAAAAAAATACCCCAAGGAGGCAGGAAGCTGGGAACACCCCGTGCTCAGAAAAGACCCAGGAGGTCAAAGAACAAGCAGAGAAAAGGCCATGCCAGGATGGGATCCAAGCCAGAGGAGGACGGCCATTGCCAAAATGCTGACCTATACTTTCTGTGGCCACTCCAGAGGCAGACAAGATTCAATGACAAAGGGAGCTTACAGGCTAAGGAAGAAAGAAAAGTGTGCATGGGAACTGCCGTATGTGTGGCAGTGCTGGGGTAGAGCAGTGGTTTCCTTCCGTGGTGCACTTGAGAATTACCTCATGGCTCTTAAAAAAAAAAAATAATTGTGTTCAAATCCTGAACATGGAAAGTTAACTTATTTTTAAAATCTGTCTTGTGATTCTGATACTCAGTGAGGGTCGGGTATCATGTAATAGAGGAAAGTCCCAGGGAAGACAGACAAATTATCTCACTTTGGGGTCATCACAGCCTTTGAATAACTATCATAAAAACAGAGTCCATAAAGACCCCGAATTCAGAACTTCCAGGGAAGGGAGACCTGGAACATCACTTTTGGAAAAATCCCCAACATGGTGTAGATGACCGGGAAGGCTTGGGAATCACTCCATAAGAGCAGCACTTCATAAGAGAAATGGAATGTCAGACACACACGATTAGTTCTATAGCCTCTGCTAGCCAAATTTTTATCAATCAAAAGGAAACAAGTAAAAGGAATATTCTTTATTTGACGCATATATCAATGTATTCTCATTTCAACATTGGGTCAATAAAAACATTTCTTAGCTTTTTGACATTCTTACATATTCATTTTAGGTCTTTGACATCTGTTGTGAGTTTGACACTTACAGCTCCCACTTGCCAGAGGCAGGACCATGTGTGCATCCCCAGTACCTAGCACCACGCCAGACATGGTGGAAGTGCTGCTTTGGGGCTTGGTTTGGGTCTCTGCATTCCAAATGATGAAAACCATGTGGCCACAGGTATAGAAGCAGAGAGCAATTTAACAGAATGGCAGGAGATGGGCACAGGGGTTGGGAAGGAAACAGGGAGAGGAAAGACTGCAGGGTAGGTAGAAGCCAGGGACTTATCTCAAAGAGTAAGGCCTTATGCTGTGGCGAGGAACTTGGTTCTCCTCAACTGTGGCTCTTCCTATCCTTTTGCATATATATATATTAAATCTCAGGCACCTACCATTTGGTTTTAAGAGTAAGCAAGAAAGTCCTCACATTCACTCAATTTTTCTGCAAAGGCTCCAGGCCCTCCAGGACATGACATTAGATTTATTGGATTATCAAGACACTGCCTCTGGGCAGGTTGACTAAATGGGCCTCTTTTTGTTGGGAACCAGAGCAATAATTAGGGAAGACTTTGCTGACATTGAGAATCTGGTGGGCATATGCTTTTTCAGCTTAATTTCAACTTCAGATTTTGTCAGGGTCCTCAGAAGCCTCACTGTGGGTGCATTGGATACATTTTAAGACAATAATAAAAGCGATTCAAATGATCCCATCTGTTAAAATCCTTTTACAGAAATCTGTCCTGCTTTTTTGGCACTAGCTAACTGACAAAATTTGTTATGGATTGGTGGAGGGATTTATCACTGGCTTACCATCAAGTTCAGAAACCAACTGTTCCAACCCAAGGTCTTGGTGATATATTTTGTGATACATAACTAATTAATTGCAGGCTGGAGCATGGCAGGAGAGATGGAAATAGACCACAGTCTAGTGTGAAGCTGCTGTTTGAAGATCAAAGGACAGGCCCAGTTGTTTTCGAAAGGAAAGTCCAGTCTAGAAGCAAACCATATACTGTGGATGAAACACCTACTGAAATGCAGATTTTCAAGCCACACTGCTGGAGGACTACACAGTTTTCAGAAGTGTCTTAGGGGAATAAAGAGAAGCTGGAGTCCTCTCATTTTTTAAGTCAAGCAGAGCAGACCCATTTTCATCAATTTTATCTTTTGGATTTCATTACAAGATTATATTTTAAATTAATAAAAGGGCTCCATTGGACCACAAAAAGTTTGAAAAAGCTGATATAAAGGGTGGATAACATTATACCTGTGTCATCATCCAGGATTTTGAAAACATATAAAAGTAGAATCCTGTTAAGACAACAGATTTGTCCAGGCATGGTGGCGCATGCCTATAATCTCAGCACTCTGGGAGGCTGAGGCAGGAGGATTGCAAGTTTGAGCCCAATCTTAGCAACATAGCAACTTAGCAAAGTCTTATTGCAAAATTTTAAAAAATTACAAAAGGACTGGGAATATAGATCAGTGCAAAGGTGCTGGACTAGCAACCCCTCAAACAAAAACCAAAACAAAACAGATTCGCTTTTTTACCAAGATGGCAACAAAAGTGAAGGAAGCTCCTGCC
Organism: Heterocephalus glaber; assembly: GCF_053883595.1. Lineage (NCBI taxonomy): Eukaryota > Metazoa > Chordata > Mammalia > Rodentia > Bathyergidae > Heterocephalus > Heterocephalus glaber. The sequence continues at coordinate 11,356,185 of NW_028258299.1, forward strand.
CCTGCCAAAGTCAAAGCCAATGATAAGACTTTGAAGGCCAAGAAGGCAATGTTGAAAGGTGTCTATAACCACAAGAAGAAAATCTGCATGCCGTCCCCCTTAAGTGGCCCAAGACATAGAAGCTTGACCGTTGTGCTATCATCAATTCTTCCTGGCCACTGAGTCTGTGGTGAAGAAGATAGAAGACCACAACACACCCATACTCCTTGTAGATGTCAAGGCCAATGAGTAGCAGATCAAACAGGCTGTGAAGAAGACCTATGACACCGATGAGGCAAAGACCGAACACCCTGAGCAGGCCTGATGGAGGGAAGGCATACATTTAACTGCCTCTTGACCATGATGCTTTGAATGTTGCCAACAGTGACAATTAATCTTGACTGTCAACTTGATTAATCAGAGAGATGCTTACAAGATTAGGAAAGCACACTTGTGGGTGCATCTGTGTGGGTCATGTGGACCTTGGGGACTAAATCTGATCCCTGGCTCCTTCCTCTCTGGCTCTTTCTCACCTACTCTGCTTCCCACCTGCTGTGAGTTGAGTAGCTTTTCCCATTATGCCCTTCAGCCATGATGTTCCTGCATTGGAGCCAGCCAACTATGGACTAAAATGTCAAAATCATGAGCCAAAATAAACCTCTCCTTTAAATTGCATGTGTCAGGTATATTGACCTAGCAACTAGAAAGCTGACTAATACAGAAAATTGGTACCAGAGACTAGAATTATTGCTGTAACTATACTGATCATGTGGTTCAAAAGCCTTTGGAACTGGTTGTGGGAAGAGTTTGGAAAAGTTTGGCGAAGCAGGCTAAAGAAAGCCTAAAGTGGCATAAGCAGAGCTTGACTCTGGTTGGAGTTGAGAATATTAGAGTGATGACAGAAATGTGGACAGTAAAGGGCAGGCTAATAAGGTTTCAAATGAGAACAAGGACTCTACAGTGGTACCTTGGTTCATGAATTTAATTTTTTCTATGATTTTGGAAAAGATGGCCACATTTGTGTGTGTGTGGGAAAGATGGTCTCAGTCATGTTTGTCACCCGATGCAGAGTTTCCAAACAAAAGCAAAATTTTGCTAAACACTTCTGTTTATGAACCAAATTATTTTCAAACAGAAGAGTTTGTGAACCAAGGTACTACTGTACTTTGCAATAAGGCAATAAGAAAGATGGCTGAGGACATGTCAGGAATGGCCAGACCTCACCTATTGCAGGCTCAAGGGGATAAAAGTATAGTTATTTGACAGACTTTGCCTTGAAAAGAGAGTCCCCAGGCTACCTTTCTCACTAAGATCCATCTAGAGAAGTGTTTTGCAGAGTTCAGCCATCTAGACATTCACTCAGGGCCCACTGCAACCATGATGCAAGAGGGCTCAGCTAATGCTTGAGCTGGCAGTAGATGTTAGTGTCATCCATGTGGTGCTGTTTTTACAGGCTTACAGAATGCAAGAGTTGTGAAGTCATGGAAGTTTCTTACCAAATTACAAAGGAAGGCCTGAGAGGCCAGGCAAAATTATGTGACAGGATCAGAGTCCCTGTTAGGAGCCACTTAGAGAGTGATGCATGAAGCTGTGAGGGTGAAGCTGAAGATGCAATGGAGACCCCAGGATGTTGAGATGCCAAGAACATGGAACATCTGCCAAAGAAAGCTGCAGGCAGAGAGCAAAACCAACCCAAGGAAGAGTCCATATAGACTCTAACTGGCAAGATCTTTGGAGCTCTAGATACTGAACACAAAGCTGTGGAATGTAATGTTTGTCCTACTGGGTTTTGATATTATGTTTCTCCAATTCCTTTCTGTGCCCCATCCCTCCCTTTTAGAATGGGAATATTTACTCTATACCATTGTACTTAACTTTCTTTTTTATTTTTATAGGGTCTCACAGGTAAGAATGTTCCTTGAGTCTCAGAGACGACTCTGGACTTGGACTTTTCAGCAATGCTGAAACTGTTAAGACGTTGGTAACTCTTAGAGATGGACTAAATGCCCTTTGTGTGATGAGATGGATCTGAGGCTTTTAGGGTTAAGCCAAAATGTTATGACTTAGATCTAAAATGCCCCCCATAATGTGTTCAGAGGTAGGACTTTCAGAAGGTGATTGGGTCATGGGGCTGCTAGACTTAATAATGACTGAATGCATTAATGAGGTCATGGCTGAATGTGTTCTTAGGGAGTGGGGCCTCTTTGGAGGAGGTAGGTCACTGAAGGTATGACCTGGAAGACGTATTCTTTTCCCTACCTCTTTCTTGTCTCTCTGCTTCTGACTACCAAGCGGTGGGTATCTTTCTCCCTCCAAGCCCCTCTGCCATGTTGTTTCTGCCTTGGAACCATCCAACCATGGACTGAAACTTCTGAAATTGTGAGCAAGAATTAAGCTTCTCTTCCTTTAGATTGTGAGTCTATTTTGTTCCAGTGCCAGGAAAGCTGACTGTTACATCAGTAATATTGGGATCACTTAAGCTGAGTCCAGCTGGCTAGGTCTGTCTGTCTGTCTGTCTGTCTGTCCGTCTGTCTGCTATTTATCTATCTCCACTAAAAAAGATATTAGATTCTACAAATGGTAACTTCAGGCAACTGTGTAGCTGCATAAAGGGTCTTTCTTTGGTTCATCATTTATTCAATTATTCCCAAGATATTTATTTTTCACCTGTTACAGCCTAGATACAATGCCAAGCACTGAGAATACAACTGTGAATAAGGAGGTATATTCCCTGCCCTTATGTTATTTGTATTATTGGAGGAAAGAGAGACAATAAACAGGCACACAAATAAGTACAACTGGAGGTTAGGAAATTAATAGAGAAAAAGCAATGAGGGAAGAATGCTGCTTTCAGAAAGAGTACATATTTCAAAGATTGTTTCCATCAGCGTGTGTCATTAGTGGGAGAACAATGACAAGCAGGCCCTTTTCCTGGACTAGTGGGCCACTTGGAATGAAGAACTCAACAAGATTCATCCTCAAATCCTCAGAACTAGGATCAAAGGCAGAACACAAGGAACTGTCCCCACTACCTGAACCTGCACACAGCAGGGCCTTTCCTCACCAGCCAGGAGAGCCTTACTAGTCATGGCTCCACTCCAGGTGGGAGCTGGCCTATGGCGGGAAGCAAGGCTGAGCTGACAGGGGACCATGTCTGAAGCCCTGGGGAGACAAAGCTTGCAAGGCAAGGAAGGGGCCAGACCAGCATCTGGAATAGAGAGCTGCAAACTGCTCTAATCCACCTTGAGAGGGACTCCATGCTGGCAGCCAACACAGGCTCACATCAAATCCACTTTCTCCACAAATTGCATCCACATTTTTGCAATTTGGTGTGTATTGATTTTCCTCCCAGGGCCCTCTTCTTGAGTTATTTAACTGCCACCATTGCAAAGGGCGGCAAGTAATTTTCAGTGCAGACCCACTACTCTAGAGAAACTCTCATCCAGGCCAGTTCTATAATTTCATTTCAGAGCACTCCAAGATGATTATATTATCCAAATCTGGGCATTACTGCAAAATGAATGGTTCAACCATGAAAACAGAGAATGTCAGATCTTCTCCATCTCAAAACATGAAAAAGAAGGAAAGGAATGGAGGGAAGGGTGGAGCAAGGGGAAAGGAAAGAGAAAGAGGATGAAAAAAGGAATTAAATTGCTTTAGGTACATGTGCCAACTTCCCACAAGGAATGTAATGTACTACACATGTTTACTAGTAAACTAAAATAATAAAATTTTTAAAAAATAATATATTGAATAGGAATAAAGTAACAAAGAAATATCCGGGAAGAAAAAGACTTTATGTTTCTATTTTGAAGCAAAGGTGGACTGGCCAGTATACTCAATATTTACAGCAGCCTCAGCTCCCCTGATTTGGTGTTGGTATTCCTCAAATCCTTTTATTTTCTTACAGGATGCTGAGGGGCAGCGAACTCACATCTGAAGCTACATTTGCTGTAATGCTATTGTTGAAGACAATGGTCAAATTTTCTCTCCTTGCTCTTACATAGAATCTCATCCACTGGAAGATCTATGGGACTTCCTATTGTGTCCCCTTTTTCCTGGCTACTTATGTTCATGTGTTCCTTCTCACTGTGGCTACCAGGAAGCTGAAGGACATATACCACCATGGGCTGTATGATCATTATGGTCCAGTGTGACCCTTCTAGTACTGGTATATTACACATGCTCACATGCTCACGTATGGCTCTTTCTGTGGCTGCTTCAATGTCCTGAGTCAATTCAAAAGGTTTATGGCAGTTTCTGCCAAATAAAAATGTCTGTGCATCTTCATCCACCTGATTCACCAGATTCTGCATTGTGCAACTCCTAGCTCCTCCCCAAAGTCAAAGTGATCATACAAAATGAACATTTTGAAAAAAAGTACATCAAGACAGCCCAGACAGTGCAACTAAGTACTCATAGAGGAGAACTTCCAGAACTTCCCCAGAAAGTGTCAAGAACAATGAGATAAGTGTGCTCAAAGTAGGAGGGAGTATTTTAAGGGGATTCATGGCAAGGTGTCTTTTACTGTAATAATTTTTTAATGTAAACATTCACCATAGTTTTAGATCACATCTCATACATGTGTGTATATATACAGTGGTACCTCAGTTCATGAACTTAATTTGTTCTACGGTTTTGGAAAAGATGGCCATGTTTGTGTTCATGCAAGAAAATGGCCATGGTTGTGTTTGTCGTGCAATGTAGAGTTTGCAAACAAAAACAAAATTTTGACAAACACTTCTGTTTGCAAAGCAAATCATTTGCAACTAAAAGTGTTCATGAACTGAGATATACATATATATATTTTTTCCATTTTTTATTTTTATTTTTTACGAGATAGGTCTAAGTTGCCTAGGACTTGAGGTTTAGATGCTCCTGCCTCAGTCTCCTCAATAACTGAATGTGTCATCACACCCAGTACTGTTTTTTTATCTATACTTACATAGTCCTGATCCGAATTAACTAACATCATATAGTTTTATCATTATTTTACTGTTTTTTGAGACAGCTTAAAATTTTTGGACAGCATTAAGAAGTAAATACTTAACGGGCGATCATCACATCATTATGAATCCTCACGCTGAGTTTCAGGGACGATAGGTCCTGGTTAAGACCCCACAGGACCTGAGTGGAGGAATCATGCATGCTGAGCTTCTTCACAGGGAAGGAGGTCTGACCTGTGGCATACAGTTTGGGGGAACAGAATTGCACTATGGGTGGATCAGGGGATGTGAGTATCACCTTGGCAAGATATAAACATGTTAGGAGGGCAGGTGGTACAGCTGTATGTGTCCTCACATAGAAAGACTTTGGAAGACATTTTATCCTCTGGGTGAAAGCATTCTGACATGATCAAAGAGAACTTGATCTCTGGAGCCAGAGAACCTCCATTAGAACCTCAGCTCTGTCCCTTATAAACTGTCTATACATTTTTTGGTAAATTGTAGACATCTTGGGGTCCCAGTTTCCTTCTTGTCAAATGAGGGTGGTGGTATGGTATCAAGCTGAGGATTAAATAGCTCAGCACATATACAGTGGTGACAGAAATGATTGGTGCGTACTAAACACTCAGTAAATGTTAACTGCTGTCTCTGTTTCCGTTATCCCCTCGGATGGCATTTTACCCACGTTATCTTATTTCTCCCGTGCAGCACTATGAAGTGACATTGTTATCCCCTTTAATGAGACTCAGAGAAGTGACAGGACTCACTCAGGTCCCAGAGTCAGGAAGCTTGGATTCCAGCACAAAGCTGCTTGATCCAAAGCCATCATACTGTTCTTGCTCTGATGCCCGTATCAAATCCAACAAGATGGAGTAAATAGAAAAATTTTTACTGATGCGTATCACAGACCAGACAGAGACAGGTTATGGCCGTGATTCATCCATTCAAAAATTATCTGCATGCTTTACTTTCCATCGGTCACATCACAAACAACAATAAGGCTGCTTCCAGGCTCTGCCCTCAAGTGGATTCTAAACTAATGGGAAAGATAAGCAAAGCAAAATATAGGGGGAAAAATGCCAGATCAAGAATACGGAAAGGCTATCTAATCCAACCCACTGGAGTCAGTCTGGGAGGAACATTTCATTCAGAACACTTCCCATTGTCCTCTGGGCTCTTCATTAAAGAGGTTGTGTTTTACAACAAGACTGCTTGCTACACAGCAATTCTGCCCTGTTGAGCATCTCCACCCCCATACCAGTGTTCTACCCCTGTGCCATCTCTAAACCCAAAGAAGGAAACCCAAGGGAAATGCCACCTGGGCCCCCATCACCACTGCTGCTCAGTTTAAGCCTTGATGTCCTCTAAGACCCTAGCTAGGAGCTTTGCAAGCCTGTTGTTAAGCAGCCATTACCAAAAACTAAATTATATGAAACTACATTTGGATAAATTATATTGAAAACAAAAAGTAATTAATACTCCCACTACATCGGTTCCTAGTTCCTTCACTAATCTCTGTGCACTTGGGGTTCTTCCTGTCTACTGAGTGAGGCTGGTGGAAACACTACCTAGTGGTACACTATTGTTCATGGCTTTCCAGCTCCACATTTAGCAACACCATGTTGGTAGCAGCGTGGAGTCCGTTTCCTGGGATTATTTGCAGCACAGAATGAGCAAAGGCTACAAAGCAGGGCTTAGTTTCTCATAGCACTGGTTGTTAATCTTCAGCACAGGAAGGGCTCATCCTCCTGATCCTCCCTGCACTTGAACACCATTTCCCTCTGCTGCATTTAACACTCACTTTATCTCTTTCTCCTACCATGCCACATCAACCCCCTGATTGGTGTGTACTTTTATAATCACAGTCCTCTTGCTTCTCTGATCAAATCCCTTCTGCTTCCTTCCTTCCTCACCCGGAGCTTTTTGGCCTGGAGCATGATCTGTAGAGTCCTGACACTCGATGTGCCAATCTATAAGTTACCCTTGACTTAAAGCCAAGTCTCTCATCAGCTAATTTATTGGATTTGGAGGGGTTGCTTTGGTGATATTGGCTGGGTGATCAGCTGCTTTCATGGTATGGGGCGCAGTGACATCTCAACATCAGGGAAAGGTCCTTGGTCATCAAGAGATGATGGGAGGAGCCCAGGCTGGCCCAGAGCCCCAGACCTCTGCCTTAACTCTCTCTCATTACCAAGGTGATCTCTACAAAACCCATCACTGTTTTTTTTAATGCCTTCCCTGTATCCTTTAATTGGATTGCAGCACACTAAACATTTGAAAAAAATTCAAGCACAAGCTGCCAGGCTGTCTCTTAATGAACATTCTGTGTGTCACTGTTTGCCAAGAAAGTCCTTCATTGGATGGAAATCAAGAGGTTGAATGAAGAAATAAAAATATACTTTTTCTCTTTCTCCTCACATACAGCTGCCTCTTCCTCCAAGTCATAGTTCTGTCTCTTGTGTATGGACTGCTTTCTCCACATACAATTGGTTAGCTGAATAGTTCTCCACAAATATCATGTTTAATTTCATGCCATTACCTTCTACCATCTATTAAGGAGTGCAAGATCCTACCGGGTTCCCTTATGAGCTAAATTTCTACAAATCCTTTTCCTTACATGCACAGATGGCATACGTTCTGTCCATAAAATCCATATTGGTTCACATGCACAGCATCATGGTATGCAGCATGGAGTGTAGAAGGAAACGGTCCCTTGTATGTCACAATTTACATATTGTCACACAGTCAGGCCTGAGATAAAGAAACACAGACTCCCAGGTGCTGCCTTTACTACAGGACAAAGCTGTGATCCAGAGAGGCTGAGCTATCAAAAATGGCACAGAGCAATTCTTAGGAAGTAAATGTTAATACAAAGTAATACCTTTAGCTGTGTAGGACCATATATAGCATTTTGCTTCCCTAAATCTGCTCCAAACGTTTGCAAATGTCTTTCATTATTGCCTGCATCTCATGGAATAATAGCAGACATTTATTCTTGATTCTGCACTAGCCTGTGAATGCTGTAACCATACGGGGCTGTGTTAATTACTCATCACTCCCCTAGCAGCTCACAGAGTATAAAATAGATGCCCTGTGCACTCAGAGACCTAGTAAACACCTAATAAATGTACGTTGAGTGTGCAGGTTAGTTGTATGTTTGCTTTTCAAAAAAAGATAGGGGGAAATGGTGTTAGAGATTCACAAAATTTATCGATAGAAATATTTCTATCTCTCTGCTAATGAGAAAGGAAGCGTTGAGAGTTGCAAACGCAAGATGCAGCTTATGATCCTGTGCTTGGTGGTTAGATTTTGCATAGGAGTGGCATCTTGGATTCCAGAATTAGTCTATCTGGGTCTGCAGTAAAGCACGTGTATATTTAAGATTGTTTTATCTTCTTGATGAAATTCCCTTTCAAAATCATTGTTGAGAGGTCTTTTATCTTTGCCACTTCTACTTGACTTAAGTCTACTTTATCAGATATTAATACAGTCACACCAAGTTTCTTAGGTTTAGTATTTGTTTTGTATGGCTTTCAGTCTTTCAACTTATCTGTGTATTTACAGCGCACATTTTGTAAAAGACAAATATGTAGTTTGGCCTTGTCTGAATATGGAGTAATTTTTCCTTTTTACATGGTGTTTGTTATTTACATTTAATGTAAGTAAGATAGAGTCCTATTAAAATCAGTCCTCTTGCTATTTGTTTTCTATTGTTCTATTTATTCTTTGTTTTTCTATTTCTTCTAGTCTGGCTTCATTTTGGTTATCCCAGCCCTCTTTTAGTGTATTTCATTTTACTCCTTTATTGACTCTGTCTATACTTTTTTTTTGTTAATTTATAGCGCTTGCTATATAAGTTACTTAAAAAGCTTGACTTCACAGTCGGCCTTCAAATAATTTCATGCTACATATATTACTTTGTGAATAACATAAAACGTTATTGACTGAATTGTTCTATACACTTCCCTTTGCTTTTTGTGCTCTATTGTCATATATTTTACTTCTACAGGTATAATAGGTGTTTTAATATAGTCTCACTATTTTTGCTTTTGGATGTCAGTAGTCCTTTTAAGAAGTATTGTATGTACATCTGTCTAATATGTCTTCTATCTTGTACCATCTCTTTTCTATCTGAAAATTTTCCTTTAGCACTTATTATACAGATTGAGCATTCCTAATCTGAAATCTGAAATGCTCCAAAATCTAAACTTTTTTGAGTATCATGTCAGTACACAAAGTTATAGATTTTGGATAATTTGAGATTTCAGATTTTTTGACTAGGGATACTCAACTGGTTAGCCCCAGGCAAATGTTTCACAATTTGCAAACTTCAAAATCTGAAAAATTTCTGGTCCCAAGAATTTCACAGTAGGGATACTCAACTTGTAATATGATTCTGCTGATAATAAGTTCCCACTGTTATTTGTCTGAAAGTACATTTATTTTGCCTTCATTTTTGAAAAATAGTTACTGCGATGAAGAAATTTAGATTGATAATACTTTTTGTCATCTGCTATCCCATAATTCTTTGGCAAAGTCTGCTGTCAGTCTTATACCTCTCATTTACGTGATGTGAGTATTTTTTCTACTACTATTAAGATATTGTCCTTATCTGGTTTTAGGAATTTAGAAAGGATGTGTCTATGGGTAATTTTATGAAAATTTATTCTACTTGGGATGCACTGAATTTCAGAGACCAACGGTATGCATTTCAAAAAAATCAAATTTGGAAAATATTTTAGTTAATATTTCTTAAAATGTTTATCTCTGTCCCGTTCCCTCTCCCTCTCCCTCTCCCTCCCTCCCTCTCTCTCTATTCTGCAGTTATAATTGCTCCAGTACAAGTGACTGATTGATATTGTCCCTCAGGTCACCAAGGCTCTGTTAATTTTTTTCCAAAAATTTTTATTTCTGTTTCTGCCAACCTTTCTTCAAGTTCATTGGCCCTCTCTGCTATTGTGTAACCTTATTATTAATCTCATTTATTTTTACATTTTTTCAGTTATATTTTTCAAATGTAGGATTCACATTTGCTTCTATTTTATATCTTTCAAATCTCTCCAGAAATTACGATATCTTCACCTATTGTGTCCAGACTTTTCTGTGCATTTAAAAAAAAATCATAGTAATTTTCAAGTTCTTGTCAGAGATTTTCTACTTCTGTGTCATCTATATGCCAATTTGCTTGATTTTTCTCTTGACTATGAATCCCATTCTACTTCACATATCTTATAACTCTTTGTTGTATGAGCAACATTGCCGACATCAAAATTATGGTGTGAGGGAACTATGTAACAGAAAAGGTTATTAATTGTGTTTGGGATCCCCCAGGTTTGAACCTGACAGGGTTGTCAAAAGTCTGTCAAATTGGTCAAAAGTTCTTTGCACATTGCAAGTATTTCCTCAAACATGATTTAATGTTCCTTCTTATCAGTCTAAAAAGCATGTATTATCATCTTTTGAGGGAGGTTAAGTAAATAATAATTGCTAATTACAGTGACTATATTTTTATTTAACTTAAAATAAATACACACACTTTTCTGAAGCCATGGTCTTTATAAGCAGGATCCCATTTAACGCTCTTCCCAAGTTTATAAGGAGTATTAGTATCCCAATTTTCTAAGTAAGAAAACTAGGATATAAAAGTGTTCTGTCTCCTGCGTCCAAATCCAGTGTGCCAGTTCTTCCTTGTATATGTAAAGACTTTCTTTCCTGACCCCATCCTAAACCACTGACCCTGTATAGTAAAGCATGATTTTTGTTATTAATCTTTACATCATTCCTCTCTTCTTCAGGAACCAGCACGGCACTCAGTACAAATTAACGTTTGATAATATTTAACTTAAATCTTAAAACAGACATATGCAATTTTCTGTATGTATTTTGACACTCGTGTACACAGTAGGAGGCAGAGTGCTTCAATAGAAAAAATTCTAACCTAAAACATTTGACTTAAACCGACAACAACTAACTCCATTATCCTGCAGAAGTGATTTGACTATGAGAACCTCATTTTCCTTCTATTTTTTAAAAATTAGTTGCAAAAATGTATGTTACATACTTACCCCGGAGCCTGGTGCATAAAGGATTACTTTTTAAATGTCTTACAAGGTTTGATCTAATATGAGTTACAAAATTTAATAGGATTAAAATTAACATGATATGTTTATAACTACCAGAAATCAGTCCAGTCATCAGGATGGACTATATTGGAGCTGAGAGTTCAACACTGGATGAGGAATTTTTCTGTGACAGGTGCATGTCGGATTAAGATCAAGGATAAGGTAGCATATAGCAGGAGCATTAATAAGGTGGAATTGTACAGAGATGAAGGAATCTTCTGTAAAGATTTGACTTCTCAGATTTAGTAGAAAGTGCACTGGATTAGGATGCAGGAGACAGAGCACTTTTATATCCTAGTTTTCTTACTTAGAAAATTGGGATACTAATACTACTTATAAACTTGGGAAAAGTGTTAAATAGGATCTTGCTTATAAAGACCATGGCTTCAGAACAACATGTGTACTTATTGTGAGTTATATCAAAATATACTTACTGTAATTAGCAATTGCAGTAAATTACAAGTTACTTAACCTCCCCCAAGAGAAGATAATACCTGCTTTTAAGACTGGTAAGAAGGAACATTAAATCTTGTTTGAGGAAATACTTGTAATGTGCAAAGCACTGGATTAGTTCAGGGGTATTGTTTTTAGTTAGGAAAATGTGGGAATGTTCACAAGCACTATCACAGATTTTGGAAGTCAAGCTCTTTAAGGCAGAAAGTTTACCTTTCTTATTGCCACTACATCTATAATTGTAGGTGGTCAGTAAATACCTTCTGACCAGAAAATGAAACTCAGCTGCAGACTTTCTGCCTATCTGGGCCTCCCTCAGAGTTCTGTTGTTATGGGAGTTTCCCAGGTTCTTTTGGTACAAACTTGAGGCTTAACTTGATGCAAAAGTTAAATCAAAATCAATTTAAAGATCCATCGACCTTGTCGGATAGATTCTGGGGACCTCAAGACCTAGTTTTCTGCTGGGAAGTCCAATCTGATAATACTCTTTAGCATATCCCTTTCGAATGCTCAAGTCTTTGATTGTGAAGATTTTCCAAAATCTTAGAAAATAAACAAATTTTCTACAGGGTCTTTGCAGATTTGTTTATTTGATGCTATGTATTTCTGTCTTGGTTGACTGTCCCCATTTTGCAGGAGAACATATTCCCACATCTAAGATTATGTTTTTAAGAGACAAGTTTTTTAAGAAGTCCTTGACTCTTTGGAAATATCTTTATTCCAGCTTTCTATTTGATTGATCCCTTGGCTGCATATAGACTTTAGGTTGAAAATCATTTTCTGTAAGTAGTGCTTCATTGATTCTAGCTGTTCGTGTGGTTAATGCCATTCACTTTCTGTATTTTTTGTGAGAGAGCAGTTTTTGTCTGGGTGGCTGGCTGTTTCTTTTTCTTTCTTTTTGAATCTCTGTAAGTCTTTTTGCCCAACTTTTTATTCCTGTCATTCTGAAATTTCACAGTACTGTGACTGTGTCTTTTCTTCCCATTACCCAAGTTATTGTATTGGATACTCAGTGGATACTTTTAACTTAGAAACTCATACTGTATCTTCAACTCCTAGAAATGTTATAAGTAATTTGGTGGGAAATTTTCCTACCTCTTTTTTTTTTCTGCTTCCTTCCTTCCATACCTCCCCCATGTGAATCCCTTTAAGTCAGATTGTTTTTACCTCCAGAGTCAGTTCTCTAATTTCTTTTGTGTTTGTTTTCAATTTAAGTAAAATTTATCGAGTGCCCATAATGTGGATGCTCTTTTATTAAACACAGTGAAATTCAGGCACAAAACAGAGATCCCTGGCCTTAAGTACCTTATAATCTAGTTAGTATAATACATGTTAAAAACAGTAGTCAGACAAGTTACATGTTAATGCTCAGTCATCAGACTCAACACTAAAAAGCTGTGATTTGGGTGATCCAAAATGGCATTTGGTCCTAAAATCATTTATAAAATGTATTTGGCCCTAGAATCCACAGCACTTCAAGCAAGGCAAGTTCCACTGCAGATAAAACAGTCAAAAGATGAAAATGCACCAAACCCCTTAAGAGTGCTATGAATGATTTTTGTTAGTTTGGATCTTTTGTTTTCTTGTTATGGTCCGAAACCTCTGGAATACCAATTTATCAGACAGAAGCATGTCATCTTGTTGTTCTTAATAACTCAGTAACCCTCCCGTTGCCATTTTTATCCTGTGGTTTTTTTCTTCCCATCATGATAATTTCTAAATTTCTCTTTTTTACCCTTTTAATAATTTTTTAAAATTTCAAAATCACACTTTTAATTTATAGAAGCTTTTTTCTCTAGTTGTTTCTTTCTTATAGTATCTTACCCATACATATAGTGAGAGTTCTTTTGAAATCATCCTTTTTCTGTATTTCTTACAAGATCTTTATTGTCTTTGAATATTTCTCTATTTATTATAGATTGAGAATTTCTTATTGGAGGCTTTCATTAATGTCTAGCGCTCATTGGCTGTTTGTTCATATATAATTGTGAGGCAATTAAAAGTTGATTAAAAGTATGTGGGTTCAATTGGGGTGGAAAGGAAGGAAATTAATCAACAAACACTACACTTTCGCAAGCCAAATTTTTCACTAGAAGTAACAGACTCTTCTCTCCCCTCTCAACCTACTGATACACATTGATTGTTATTTTCTTTGGAACTCATCTCTCTCTCCACCAAAGAATCTTTAATCTTTTTCTTAGAAAATGGCAGGCATCGTTTTGAAGAATTCTGGTCACAACCATTGCATAGTAGTGAAATGGGGGTCTAACATTTTTAGATCCAAATGATCTTACTTAATTTCCCTGAGATGTTGGGCTTCTTCTCCTGCTCCATCCGGTGCCTGGTGTCCTTAGGTGTAGAGCTTCTAGGGTATAATTGGAAATAGATTTTTGTCAATGAAAGAGTGAGAGTATTTTGTGCCTGACTACCCAGGAAGGGAAGGGCTCTGGGCGGTACCTCCTCAATGTACAATCTGACTTGGCCTGACCACTTTTTAATCTGGATCCTCATCCTTGTCCTTATTAGGATCCAGGATTTTCAAATCCCAGCTCTTTTCTAGGATGCTGCAGCACTACTAGGTTTTACTGTCTCTGACATCCTTTCTGTGGGCCAACAGAATCCAGTCTCTCACCCATTTCTTATCCATCTTCCAAAAATTCAATGATGCTCCTTCTATCTATTCTCTCCTCTCCTGCTCTCTTTGTCTGTATTTGTTTCCTTGAATGTCCTAGGGATATCACTTTGGGATGGTGTTTGTGGAGAGAATGAAAATAAATGCTCCTATAATTGGCCCATTAATTTTGCTTGAAAGCCTCTGCAAGAGTAAATTTCTCAAAAGAAGGGTTGACCTTTGTGCCAGTCCCTACTCCAAATTCTCCAAAGCCTGCTCATATATTTCAGCATGAGATGAGCATAGACTAAAAGACTTCATGATCAGATTGCTGCCAGCATCTCAAGATTCATCACCAGTTTCCTGAGACCAGTGGGATGGTCTGCCTGCCTGTCTCTCCTGTAACTGGTCCTCTGTTCCGAAATTGTGATGCTCACATCATCATGGTCATGGGCAGATTTGTGTTGTCCCTAACATTGACTTATAGTCTCCTGGTCCCTGCTCAGTTACACAAACTGGACCAGTTCCTCCTCTCCCTGGACATCTTGAGAAGCTGCGAAACTCAGAGGATGTTGCAACTGTGCTGTGTATTAAATGGATTTGAGAAACAGAGAAATCTCATCTAGGGAGACAGAAAGACCTTCCTGGTGGCAGTCCTCCTGGCCTGACAGGTTACTTTCAGAGACCTGTCTCTCTTCTTACACTTCCATTCTTGGATCTGAGCATGCACATAATAAATTTCCTGCTTTGAACACTTGACAGCACAGAGTTAGAGCTCTGTGAGTCTTAGCTACCTTATTTATTCTAGCCTTATGAATGACGGTATTTCTTGTACATTCTTGAAGATAGCCTCACATCTCATGCTCAGCGATCTTTCCTGCCTCACTGTCCTGTCCCGTTTTTCCCTGCTAGACGACTTCTATGTGTATGTCAAAACATCCTTTTCTGAGTGTCTTTCTGTCCTGGAAGCCAAATTGTTGACCTGCTTGTCTTTCTTGTTAACTGCTTAATTAGACAAGCTATAGTTACTTTGACTTTGTTTCCTCAATATATGAAAAAAGGAAAAAGAAAACCAAAGATCGTCAAGGAAATATACAGACTGCTTCCAATTAATAGCAATATAAGAATATCTAGTAAACATTTCCCTAATAATATCCTTATTCTCATTCTTTGATATGCAAAAATTAGCTCTCAAACTAATTTTAGTGTAATTTTTCCTTCCTGTTCCTAATATGGTAGTAAAATTTAAGAACAGCACATGTTTAAAAAAACAACACTCTCAGATTTTCGTAGAATAAAGTAGTGATGTAAGTTTAGAGAACAAACGTCTTCAACCTGAAGTCAAGGATGTTAATGTCTTCTCTATCAGTTCAAGAACCAACTCAGAACTGAAACAGGTAGATCATTGGTGCTCGTCTTGGGAATAAGAGAGAGACTGTTCCTTGTTTGTACTCATTTAGAGAAGTTTGGTACTGGAAGACATGGAAGGAGGAGATGGAGGAGGAAATGAACCCTCACTGGGACCTTCTGTGCTCCAGCTGCCAGGCCAAGCGCTCCCACATGCCGGACTTCCGACCACCTTTACAGCTAGTGTAACACACGTAGCATGTCTCCCACAGAGAACCAAGACTCAAAGAGGAAAGACAACTTACTAATGTCACACAGCTTGTTAGAGTCAGAATTTAACTCAACGCCATGTCATGCTTTTAGGAACTGACCTTTCCAATGATCATATCTTTGTAAAAACTTCTCAAGGTAGTTATAACCGGAATATGCGATACAAGTTGTCTTCTCATAGTTTTCTGTATTGTTTCAGTTTGCTGTAGTTTGCATATATTAATTTTACAATAAAATCACATTTTTTAAAAAAGCAATTCCCTTAGATCAATAGGAGTGCCGGGGGATTATATTACTTTGAACAGCTAAGTGTTAATTATAAGGATCCTTATTTTTTTTAATGTGTAATAGGAGATAGGATTCAGGCAATTTTCCCAGATCTTCACTATTAGTTATCAAACAAGCCTCCCTGATAACTTATTTCTTAACACAAGTGTCTGTTCTCCCTTGCTTCCAATTTTATGCTTTCAAAGCCCTCCAGGGTTCTGATGTGGGGTAACCTACCACGTTTTGGGGAGTCCTCCATCCCTATGAGCTACGGTTTCCTCATCAGTAAATCGGGTTAAGATACTCCCCTGGAAGGCAGAGGAGATGGGATGCAGTGACTACAGGTGACTCCAGGTCCTGATGCATGGTAGTGACTCCACGCAGCCACGGCAGAGCAGAGCAACCTGCAGGAGAGGCTGTGTAGCCGCGGACTTAGGACTCATCTGGCAACTGACCACTTGTGTACCAGTCCCCACTGTGCCACTCACCATGTGACCTTGAGCAAATCCCTTCACCACCTTCTGTGCCTCTGCTCCCTCATCTGTAAAATGGAGACAAGTACTTGTGAAGTCCATGTGAAGAGTAAAGGAATTAATGAGAATAAAGTGCAAAGAACAGTGGTACCTGATTTGTTAGAACTGGAATTAGTAGTATTGGGAGTCCCTATTGGGGCCTATTACAAGAACTACAGTAAAGTCTTCAGAATTATTTTTTCATTCTGCAGGCAGGCTCCTTTCTGTCCACTTCAGAGATGGTAGGGAAAGAGCTCACTTTTTGGTGAGTGTATGATACTAAAGAAAGCCACAAATTAGTCAGATGTTTTAGGTGCTTTTCAGAAACAGAATGAACATTGTGATCACTTGTATGTAGATGTCCCTCCAAAGCCTCATGCGTATGAAGTGGGGCTTTCTTTTTCAGAAGTGGCTGAACCGGAATGTGTGATGCTGGGATTAAGGGCATGTGGCTACTAAACCACTACACCTGAGTGACTGGTTTGGCACTGGGGTAATCCCAGTAGTCTGGATGGGATAAAAGGGGCAGAAAGACACTGTTAAAACCCTTGTTGTTTTTGCTACCTTCTAGCTGCCATAAACTATTTCTCTTCTGCCAAGCCACCCTGTCTTGGAGGCAGCCAATTATGGACTGAAACCTCTGTGAACTATGAGCCAGATAAACCTTTCTTCCTTTAACTTTGGGTGTCAGGTATTTTGTCTCAGCAAGGAGAGAAAAGTAACTAAAACAAACATCTACCTAAACATGGCTCAGATGTTGAAACCAATACCACACCCCCCAGCAGGACGTGAAAGGGTTGTTACTCACATCCTGAGGCTTTGTGGAGACAGTGCAGTCTCAGTCAGTCTGGAAATAGCTTGAGACTGGCTTGGAGAGAGTGAGGGAGTTAGGGGGAGGGCTGAGGAGAGTGCCCTGTGCAGGCAGGGGCTTCTGTAGTATGAACTTCTCCCAGATGCCAAGGAGGAGCGTGCCCAGACTTGCTTTTTAGTTTTCCCAGATGTGAGGCAAAGGGGGCATCGTAAGGCTTAACTGCTGTCAGCAGTCAAACATGAAAGAACAGAGCCAGTCTCTCTGTTGCAACAGACAATTTCACAGAGCTCCAACTTCTATTTTTAACACACAGAATGACATGGTGTGCGGGGCCTCAGTGCCTGCTCAAGGACTGGCTATAGTGCAGCTGGGGTGGCCAGAGAAGGTGTCTATGAGGAGGTGGCATTTGAGATCTGACCAGTTAGAACAAAATTCCCCATTCAGAAGAACATGAAGGTGAGAGAGAGCTTGGAGATTCAAATAACAGAAAAGATGGACCATGTAAGAGGATGGTATGAGACAGGTGAGTGTTAGATAAGGACAAATACAGTGTTGATGACGATGATTACAGTTATATTCAGCCAGGGAGAATTCAGATCACCGTATTCAAATGTAGGAAGCGCTGTTTCATAGAAGAGAAATGCAGTTCAGTTTGGCTCCAGAGGGAATCAAATGATAAGGAGTGCAGTTACCTATGCTCTGTGTAAGAAAGGCACCTTGGACAACCACGGCACTACGGAAAGTAATGAGCTCCCTGTCAGTGCGGGGGGTGTGACAGCCCAGGTGGATGACACCAGCAGAGAGGATTTCATCAGAGGGTGGGAGAATTGGCCCAAGGGCCTATAAGGCTTTAAATGGCTTTCCCTTCTCAGAATCTGTGCTCCCAGGAAACAGGCCTGGAGAGAAGTGGGTAGGAAACTTCAGAGAAGATGCAGAGAGTGTGTCCCTGCAGTCACCCTGGCTGTCACTGTTACCAGCCGGCCACAGCCAGCTTCTTCCTATGTACAGGACTCTGAAGTGCTGTGGGGATTTCTGATTAAACACTGGCGATTGAAGCCCAGTTCCAGTTAGTGGCTTATTTGCATGTCAAATTAGGGTTCAAAGAAATGCAAATATGAAAGCTTATTTGCTCAGATAAATTTGCTTTAGTAACCTGGAGGAAACAGTAGGCTCTAAAACACTCAAACTGAAATTAATGAGACGACTTTGGCCTATCAGCTCCCCCTGCCCCCCAACACACACCTTTCAACTTCTCTTCCCCCCCTTTCAGTTCCCTTATATTTGGCACACATACTGATTCCTGCTGTGTGCAAGTCACCAGACATAGCCAGAGAGCCACTTAGTTATGTCAGCACCTCCACTCTGGTGGGGGAATCAGGCAGGAGGGAGAAAAAGGGATCCTGGATGCAAACTGCTAAGTGCAACAAATACGTAAACAAAGGTACAAACAATAAAATAAGCAAGCAAACAAGCAAATAAGTAAATGGTATTTACTGTATGCTTGACCCTGTTCTAGGGACTTTGAAAGTGAAGATTAATTTTGACTGGCTAGAGAAATCAGAGAAATGATTCATGATACCTGTACTTTCTCTCCCTACCACCACCTTCCCTGCATTTGTCTAGGGCTCTGAATTCCTGGGGCAAAGCATATTTCTCATTCATCTTGTTAGTACCAAGGCCTGACACCTAGTAAGGGTCTCAATCATCTTTCTTGAGTACATGGATGAATAAATGAGTAGCACTGAAGCTGGACTTGTGTTGGGAGTAGCAGTTCATTAGCGGTAGGTGCTAGGGAAAGCATTCCAGGAAAAGCTGCTCAGTGAGCAAACTGAGAAGTGAGGAAGTAAAAGTGAGCCTTGCTAGCTGCCCACACAATCCAGTGTGCACTTTGCAAGCTCTTAGCAGAAAGGAATGGCAGGAGAGCAAGTGAAAAGGAAGGCTGCCTGGGGGAGACCGGGAAATTATGGCAAGGAGTTAAACTTGGTCCATATAGGAGGCTGGCATTCCCTGAAAGTTTTTGAGCAATCAGATGACAAGATCAGAGTAATAGTGCTGTATTGTTCCCTACTCGTCACTGGATAAGCACAAGCTGCCATTAGGGATCACACAGCCACCAAGGGAGAGATCAAGCTTTAGAGAAAGTTGATGAGGGAGGTAACTTGTGGAGGTGTAAATATCCATTTCCCTACTTGTAAATTTGGACACTCAAGACAGCCTCCAGTCTTGCGCCTTCAAAATATTTCCTGCATAATCTTTTTTTCTCTCCTTTTCCTGACCTTCACACCCTAGCTTCTCCCTGTTGAGAGTCTTGAGTATTACTGTGTGCATTTTAAACTGTGCCCTGTCATTTTAAACCGTCTCAACATAAAAAGTCTCACAGACCATGCGCATCTGGGGAAACAGGGACCTCCTCACCACCAATATCCTGCCCTCAGTGTCTCCCGAAGCTTCCTCTCCACTTAAATCACAGGTACCTCCCAGCCCTGCCCTGCACCAGAGCAGACAGCAACAACTCTAATGCACTTTAAACAAGCAAATGGAAATTTTGTCCATGTCACCTTAAAGATGAAACCTTTATCAGTGAAATATTTCATAAATTTGACTCTAATCCCTAGCATCTAGTCTCAGTACCTGGCATGCAGCACTCAGAGAGTCTTCCCTGGATTGATGCATGATCACAGGAAGGTAGGGTGGAGGGAAAGAGAGTGAACTGCACTTTGTTGTAGAAAATCTATTACAGAAAAGCGAGGCTCACCATTTCAGTTAGCATGAAGACCTGCAGCACACCATGGCCAGTACCACGAAGGCAGAGCCATGTCTATCCTATCGTATCTGCATCTGGGTACTTAGCCAAGCCCTGGCACAAGAAAGATGACCCAGGAGTATTTGTTGAAGGAACAATGAATTGTACCAAGTTGCCTCTTTCAGCTGTATCTGTCTGGCATGGTGGCCCAGGACAGCCCTTGTCAGCAGTCATCTGGCAAGGACCCAGTTCTCCTGGCCTTCTAGAAGCAACCCCTGAGATGACTTCCAGGATCCATATGGTATAGATGCCTTGCTTCAAGTAGCATGTGTTGCTCTGAGGTTTAAGTACCAACGCTATTGCTGGTTCTAAGGAAGTAAAGAGGAAAACCATGGTGATAATAAGCTGATAGTGCTCATCTCTCTCTGTAAATAAATTGAAGTATTCCAGCATTACTGCACTATGCCTTCTTACCCTTTTAATATTTCAGGGAAATTTTCTGTTGCCTCTTTTAATCAGTGTCTATGTGTCTGAATATATCACTACAGTGCTTGCTTTTTAACCAAGGACTCATAAGAAGGCTAAGCTTTTGCTTGGTTTTCATTTTTTGTTTTTGTTGTGCTTTGTTTTCTCTTTCTTTTGTTAGTTTTCTTCCCAGAATAATCTCAGCATAGATATGTGGTTTTCTAGGTGCCTGGAGGGAGCTATACTTTGGTTTAAGTCCTTCTGTGGGAAAATTTGACAGCATTATGCTTTAAGGTAATGGACAGTAGCTGGATAATGAATGATATCAGAGGCACATAATCACAGATCACTTATCATGTGTCAGGTAGTATTTTAAATACCTTCTACATAATAACTCAATCCTTAGAACATCC